>NW_006159608.1:1796823-1849371 GCF_000334495.1 Tupaia belangeri chinensis | reverse complement strand
GCGCCCGGGGGACGGGGTGCGCCGTCGGGCGGCGGGAGGGGAGCGTTGCCCGCGGCCGCGCTCCTGAACTCCATCCTCCGGCTCTGTGTCGTGCTTTGAGGGCCCTCAGGGCGGAAGTCGGGAACTTGGGGTCGGTGGGTGTCGGGGTGGCCTTGACCGTTTAGGAGGAACCCCGCAGGGCGTGTGCTGTCTGCGAAACGCGCTGAGCAGGGTTTTCCTGATCCGGGTTCTTTCTGGTGTCCCCTGTCGGTGCATGGCTGCTGCTGGGTTAACCGGGGGAGACTGTTTTTAATTTAGTCAGCATGTATCGTAGTGGTCATTCTGGTTCCAGTTCATTCTTGTGGTTAAAGACTAACAGAAGACAATTTGACCTTCGCCATTGCTTGTGTTTGCGTCCACGGACGTTTTCAAGGGTTCACCTTGTAAAAAGTGACTGGTGTCCAAATTAACCAAAATAATACTTACCAGTTCTTTTGAATCACTCATTCCTCCCTTGAGGAAACAGAATGTGGTCTATAAGGATTGAAAATACGGACTTTTGAAAAAAATCTACTTGCCATTACTTCCATCATCTTGAGCAATTGTCTTCTGTGTCTCAGGGTCTTCATTGTCTCCCTGGAAACTTGCCACAGGAATTGTCTGTAGGTAATTTTGTATTCCCGAAGTCATGATAGAGTGTTAGAAGAACATATGTCATGGCCCATGATTAACTGTAATCTGCCGCGGGCCAGAGGGCGGGTCTCGCCCTGCAGTAGAGGAGGTCACACAGCCTTCGCGAGGACTTACATCACTGCAAGGCAACTTTGAACGTGATCAGTTAGTAAGGGAGGTAAGGCCCTCGAGGATGGAGCGATCTGTCTGTGGCCTCCGAGTTATGCCTTTGCACTGTATGGAGGGGGGACAGTGTATATATTCATGGTATTAGCATTACATTTTTTAACCACTGTTGTACTATGGATCAGGTGTTCTTTTTTAATTGACTCATAAGAGCAGGCTTGATATTAAGAGTACCGTATTTTTGTAATTTCAGGATCATTCCCTTTGCAAAACCCTAGCACAGAATTATTGATGTAGAAGTTTACTGATAGTAGAATTACTAGCAATTAATATATTCTTTCTAAAAAGAGATAATCTGCACGTGTTATAGCCTTTTGGAATTCCATTCTTTGATTTAATTTTTCTTACTATATGTTCTAGACTGAATATAATTTATTTATGAATGAATGAACTAACTGGAGACTTGAACGTTAAGATCTCTGCTAGAATAATCAGAGCGTATGCTTATTAGCAATGAACCTCAATAGATCCACCTGTGGGTAACATCAAATAGTTGCTTAACAACTCATGGGTAATTCATGAAATAAAAACAAAAAAACACTTCACAGAAAACTATTCTGGAACTGGAATGAGATACCTTAAGAGTTGAGTAAACAAGGCAAAAATAAATCAATAAAGATGGACACATTTCCCATATTGTCCCTGTCCCAAAAACATTTTTTAATTTGTGCAACAGAGTACCACTAAATGGCATCATCCACTTTTGTAGTGGTACAACTGTTCTGGAAACAACATCTAAATATTTCACTCCTGTGATTGGGGTGTTTTGATTAATAAACACTTTTGTTTAGTTGTATGTCTAGCTGAATATTTTAGCATAAAATTTAATTATCAAAATGTTTTTTTAAGATCACAGTATCTTTAAGAATTTTCAGTTAATTTCGTTTTAAAAATGTTTTTTTCTTTCTTGTATGTCATGTATTCAGCTCTCTTTGAAGGGAAAGTACACAATTCTATTTTAGTTCATTGTCATGCAATGTCCTATTCACAATAGAGAAGAGGTTGAGCACTTTCTTAGCATTAAGTAAATGTTTTCATATAGCAAGATCTTAAGCCAGTTACTTTTTTGTAAGCTACTTAAGATATATTCTGTTACCTTTATATATTTTATTGAAGACCATAGAGACGTATAGGTCTAAATTAAGAGTTTGAATTATAAACGCTGCCTGTAAGTTAAATAAATGTGTTTTCCCCAGCCTCTTCTGAAACAATCTCCTTGGAGCAACCATCAGAGCAGTGGCTGGGGCACTGGAAGTATGTCCTGGGGAGCTGTGCATGGCAGAGATCATCGTAGAGCTGGGAACATGGGGATTCCAGGAACTATGAATCAGATATCTCCATTGAAGAAACCGTTTTCTGGTAATGTCATAGCACCACCAAAATTTACTCGCTCTACTCCATCACTGACTCCAAAATCTTGGATTGAAGATAATGTGTTCAGAACAGACAACAATAGTAATACACTCTTACCCTTACAGGTAAGAACGGTATGTAAATAGCCTTATTTCTGATTTTAATCTTTCAAAATAGAAAGTTGGGTGCTGATATTATTGATTGTAGTATAGCAAAATTAATGGACTTTTAAAAAATAATGTTTTAGTTTTTAACATCATTTAATTATCAGAGGGTAGAATGTCTATGCAGGGAAAATTGAGAATGTAAAAAATTCTCTAATCACACAGTGGCAGAGAAGCTTCAGAAAATGTAGAAAACGAGTTGTTTCTTAAACTACGTAATGAAGCTTAAGGCTGTTCCTTAAGATTACCTTAATTTATTCATCTCTAACAGGCCACACCAATTTTTTTCTTCTATAGTACACCTAAACTAAAATGTCGCAGAATAATTCAAGGTTTGACTATGATCAGCTGTGTATACATTATAGTGTTCTTAGTACAGCTGTGATTATGACAAAACCATTAGGTTCTGTCTTCACTGTCGTTGTGATTTTTTTATCCTACATGTGGCCTAATATTACAGTTAGGATGCTTAGATATTTTTTTTCCAAGCCTTTTAATATTTTGTTGAATAATTTCGAATTTCTCTAATGGTTATTTTAAATGAGATTTTTTTCCCCCCTAAAACTTTTAGAGGACAGAATGAGGATTTAAGATAGAATTTTGATTGTTTTCTGTTTTCTTTTCTTTTCTGTTTGGGGGGCGGGTATGGGGAAGAGAACTGCTCTTGTCTGATGAAAACTTCTATGCTGTTGAAGGTGAGATCTAGTTTGCAGTTGCCAGCTTGGGGCTCAGATTCACTCCAAGATAGCTGGTGCACTGCAGCCGGGACACCCAGGATAGACCAGGTAGGCTGCACAGCGTGTGCTTCTCAGGACTTGGGCTCGGAGTTCAGTACTGGCGTGGCCAGCAGGGTTTATTATGTAACTTCCCAAGTGCAGCTGTCTCGGCATATGTCAGAGGGCACTGAAGCCACTCGTTTTTTAAGGCTCACCCGATTTAAACTATATAATGTACATTTTAAAATTGTCAAACTTTAAAAGTCATTTGTAATCATTTTAGATGTCTGAAACATAGTAAATTTGCTTCTGAAAAAAAGAATTAATTGTATACCCAAGAGCACCTGACTTTAAACATCAGTCAAACTAAGCATCTCACCTCCTTTCAGAGTTATTTGCAATTAGGTCCAAAATCCTACGTGTGTATAGCATCCAGCTTTACATTTCATCAGTGTTTTACAGAACTGGTCAGTACATTTCCATCATGGAGTCTGCTGTATTTGTCTGAGATAAATATTTCTCTTTTTTTTCCCCCTTTATTTTGGCGGGGGTGGGGAGGAGGTTTTTGCTAAAGGGCATGTACACTCGCCTAAAAGACAGAGACAGAGATACAGAACCCAAGAAATCACCCCCCCCCCAGGGGGGATGGCCGCGCCACAATCCCTTCTCCGTTCTCCTCTCAGGATCTTGGGCACGCACACACACGGGCCTGGCGTGAGTTTAAGCCTCCAGGTCCAGGACTCAAACTGGGTTGACTTACGTAGGAGTCTAGCAACGTAACCATTACACCAGCTGCTGATTCCTGAGAAATACATTTATAAATCCCGTCATAGTTCAGCTTTTTTCATCTTTATAAAAAACTTAATGATACAGTGTTTTTCCTATAAAGAAGTCTTGAGTCAAAAAGCTGGGAATCAGTCTTCAATTGTCTTCAAGCCCTTTGTAATTATAAAATGCTCTTTCCTCCTGCAGACTGAAGGTGAATGTGTACCGGGTCTCGGGTAATAAGCGTTATTGTAGGACAGATAGGAAACTCAGTCCTTTAAGTATGAGGGTTCTTTCTGAAAGAGGCGGAGTCTGTTGTAGGCTTGGCGTTGTGCAGATACACGCCTGGCGCTGTTATCCCTAGCTAGGGCTCTTCTAGTTCTTCAGAACGAGGTGATTTTACAAGGACTGTATAAATGGATTAACAGTACATCTGTAAATAGCATCCTGTTCTTGAAACTTGGTACTAATTTTGATATTCAGTCATTAACCATTGTACCATTGTTCTGGACAAGTCCTGCTTATTTACCAAAGTAATCGTGCCAGGACTTAGAAATAGTAGTTACGTCATTTGCAATTTATTTGTCATGTTTATGTAAGTTGGCTGTTCATCTCTTTCTGCTCTCTCCTCTACTCTGGCCCAGTTAACCAACGTTGTTGATGTTTTTTGATAACACTTTATGTTAACATTGAGCAATGGAATGCCTAGGTGCGAGGATGGAAATGCCTAGTGTGCTCGGGAAGAAGATTATTATGACTGTCTTGAAGGGGACCAGGGGAAAAGATTTTAGAAAGAAAAGGCATTTTTATTCTAAGTGTATGTACAGGAAAAAGCAATATGATATGTTTGTAAGAGGTATTTTACCTGTTTTATAACCCAAGATTTTAGATAAACTCATTTAGGGAAAAGAATTGTGGTACTTGAAGATCGTTTGTGGGGATGCATTGCTGAGATACTGTCATTCTCTTTGTACTCTTGGGCAGAGGCTTCAGGTGATAAAATTGCAAACTGTGGTGAACAAAACAGTGAAATGTGAACTGAGCTGGAAGGAAAGGTCTGAAACCTGGACCGCCTTTTCACCACCTTTATGACACTGAGCGACATAGCCTATGGGCAACCCCCCCCCCAGGGGGGATGGCCGCGCCACAATCCCTTCTCCGTTCTCCTCTCAGGATCTTGGGCACGCACACACACGGGCCTGGCGTGAGTTTAAGCCTCCAGGTCCAGGACTCAAACTGGGTTGACTTACGTAGGAGTCTAGCAACGTAACCATTACACCAGCTGCTGATTCCTGAGAAATACATTTATAAATCCCGTCATAGTTCAGCTTTTTTCATCTTTATAAAAAACTTAATGATACAGTGTTTTTCCTATAAAGAAGTCTTGAGTCAAAAAGCTGGGAATCAGTCTTCAATTGTCTTCAAGCCCTTTGTAATTATAAAATGCTCTTTCCTCCTGCAGACTGAAGGTGAATGTGTACCGGGTCTCGGGTAATAAGCGTTATTGTAGGACAGATAGGAAACTCAGTCCTTTAAGTATGAGGGTTCTTTCTGAAAGAGGCGGAGTCTGTTGTAGGCTTGGCGTTGTGCAGATACACGCCTGGCGCTGTTATCCCTAGCTAGGGCTCTTCTAGTTCTTCAGAACGAGGTGATTTTACAAGGACTGTATAAATGGATTAACAGTACATCTGTAAATAGCATCCTGTTCTTGAAACTTGGTACTAATTTTGATATTCAGTCATTAACCATTGTACCATTGTTCTGGACAAGTCCTGCTTATTTACCAAAGTAATCGTGCCAGGACTTAGAAATAGTAGTTACGTCATTTGCAATTTATTTGTCATGTTTATGTAAGTTGGCTGTTCATCTCTTTCTGCTCTCTCCTCTACTCTGGCCCAGTTAACCAACGTTGTTGATGTTTTTTGATAACACTTTATGTTAACATTGAGCAATGGAATGCCTAGGTGCGAGGATGGAAATGCCTAGTGTGCTCGGGAAGAAGATTATTATGACTGTCTTGAAGGGGACCAGGGGAAAAGATTTTAGAAAGAAAAGGCATTTTTATTCTAAGTGTATGTACAGGAAAAAGCAATATGATATGTTTGTAAGAGGTATTTTACCTGTTTTATAACCCAAGATTTTAGATAAACTCATTTAGGGAAAAGAATTGTGGTACTTGAAGATCGTTTGTGGGGATGCATTGCTGAGATACTGTCATTCTCTTTGTACTCTTGGGCAGAGGCTTCAGGTGATAAAATTGCAAACTGTGGTGAACAAAACAGTGAAATGTGAACTGAGCTGGAAGGAAAGGTCTGAAACCTGGACCGCCTTTTCACCACCTTTATGACACTGAGCGACATAGCCTATGGGCATTTTTCCCCCTGGGTCATAGTTTCCTTATGTATAGAAGGAGGACCTTGAAATAAATTATGTAAGGCCTTTTCAGCCAGCTCTTATATTTCTTTGACATGTTTCGGCCATTTCTGCACGTCAGCCTTTATTTCTTAGAATGAAGCGTCTTGATTTCTTGAAGGAAGGGCCCACGGCAGTGGAGGTAGTGGATGACTCTCCAACTAGTCTTAAAAGCAAAGTCCTTGTCTTCTTTAAGTATCCTAAGGGTAGTTATACATAATTTGTTCTGTGTTTTCATTTTTCCATAAAAGGTAGAAATATTTGAAGTTCAGGTTCTTAAAAATACAGCATGAACTACAAACTGGCATTGGTATCTTAAAATATGGGTAATTCTTCATTATTTGGCAGAAATAAATGATAG
This sequence comes from Tupaia belangeri chinensis, assembly GCF_000334495.1. Lineage (NCBI taxonomy): Eukaryota > Metazoa > Chordata > Mammalia > Scandentia > Tupaiidae > Tupaia > Tupaia belangeri. Next base: position 1,842,763 of record NW_006159608.1, on the reverse strand, counting down.
AAAATACCTAATTACTCAAATATTTTGGGAGATTGTTTTCATTTCTGACCTTTTGTCATCACACACAGCACTTTAATACTAGTAATCTTTTGTTAACTAATAAGTTACTATTAAACATTTGGTTTTTTATTTCATTTTGCCTCCAATTGATTAGCTTAGACAACTGTTCAGTTTTTAAACCAGTGGCAGTTTATAGGACCACAGGTTTTTTTGGAATATATTAAATTGTAGAATTGAAGTCTTAATTCTCATGGCTGAATACTTCAGGCCTCACCCATAGCAAGAGTTATACAAGTAGTTGAATTCAATTAATGAGAGAGAAAGTTTTCCTGATTGATTTATTTCCATTGTATGTAATATTTTGTGGGTTGATATTTTTTTTTATTTTAAATATGCTGGATTTTTTTTTGGTGGGAAAGCTTCTCATTTGGAACTTATTAAAAGCAAATATAGCCCAGGCATTGGTGGTATAGTGGTTAGCATAGCTGCCTTCCAAGCAGTTGACCCGGATTCGATTCCCGGCCAATGCAGGATGTCCCTTTGGGACCAGCAGTTAGCGTAATGGCTATGTCTCTGGACTCCCACGTAGTTGACCGCGGTTCGCATCCCAGACTGGGTGGCTTAAAACTCATGCTGGGCGCGTGTGCGTGCATGCCCAAGATCCAGAGAGGAGAATGGAGGAGAAGGGATTGTGGCATGGCCATCCTTCCTGGGGGGTGATTTCTCGCTTTCTGTCTCTCTGGCGAGTGCACGCGCCCTATGGCGAAAAAAACCTCTCTAAATAAATAAATAAAATAAAAGCAAATATAAATTTAGGGAAATATAAATATAAATTTGCTTTTTACAAGTATACATTTCTGACATTAAAATTATTAGATGTCTATTAATTTCTATGTGAAACGACTGGAGAGTGATATGCAAGAATTTATGAAATTGCATGCTACCATATGTAGCAGAGCAGAGTAGGACCTCTTCTGCCACGAATTCAGATACCGTGCAATGGTATCTGAATTAGGAATGTATAATCAGTATTTGCTTAAAATTGGAGATAACATTGATACATTATCATAAAAAATTAGAGATTAAAAACCAGCATTGTAAGTACATTAAAAATCTTTCTTTTTTTCTTCTTTTTAAAAAATCTTTCTAAGGCAGAGGAGTACCTGTTAAAGCACCTGGTGGTATATTGTTAAATATGAAGATACAGGATTTTTCTATAAATCATCATATTTTTATTTGGGAGAATACTTTATTTGCAAGAGGAAAAGCTATCTGACCACCTATTTTGGAAAAGAGTTTTTAATATGTCAAAGTAAAAATTTATGTACCATCAAAAAGTTCCCTTCTTTGAGTTCCTTTTTTTACTCCAATTCTTATATTGTGCATTGACCTCCTTAGTTATTTTTTAGCTTTTAGATTCTTTTTTCCAGGCCATCTTCTTCAAGATTAGGATTACTTTGTTCTGTGTTTTTCAACCTAAGACTTGATTAACGCTCTCTGAAGTGCTAGTGGCAAATCTCTGGGTGTAAGAAAAACAAAATATACATTAGAATATATGCTGTGAAACCCTTTCATAATTGTGTTCTTTTTTTTTTTTCCTGCTTATTATTACAGGGTTCTGTACTGTAAATTTCTTTTTCTTTTTTTTTTTTTAGTATTTTTTTTTTTGAGAGGTTTTTTGCTATAGGGCGGTGCGCTCACCAGAGAGAGAGAGACATAGAGACAGAAAGCGAGAAATCACCCCCCAGAGAGGATGGTCACGCCGCAGTCCCTTCTCCTGTATTCTCCTCTCGGGATCTTGGGCATGCACGCACACGCACCCGGCGTGAGTTTAAGCCACCGGGTCCGGGACACAAACTGCGGTCGACTACGTGGGAGTCCAGCGACATAGCCATTATGCTAACTGCTGGTTCCCTGTACTGTAAATTTCTGAAAGCCTTTTTAGTTTATTTTTGCCAGCCAATTTTCATATTTCAATTTATTTTTACTTTATTTATTTGTTTTTAGAGAGTGTGTTTTTGTTTCTGTTTTTTTGTTTTGTTTTTGTTTTTATTTTTTCCATAGGGCACATGTGCTTGCCAGGGAGACAGAGACAGAAACCAGGAAATCACCCTAAGGAGGGATGGCCATGCTACAATCCCTTCTCTATTCTCCTCTCAGAATTTTGGGAATGCATATGCACACTCACACACACACACACACACACACACACACACACACATGTTTCCTTTTTTTGTCTTTTTTAGAGAGGTTTTTGTTATAGGGCATGTGCATTCATCAGAAAGACAGAGACAGAGAGACAGAAAGCAAGAAATCACACACACACCCTCCCCCAGAGGGGATGGCCACGCTGCAATCCCTTCTCCTCCATTCTCCTCTCGGGATCTCGGGCACGCACGCACACGCACCCAGTGTGAGATTAAGCCACCAGGTCCAGGACTTGAACCACGGTCTACTACATGGAAGTCCAGCAACATAGCCATTATGCCAACTGCTGGTCCCTCAGCATGAGTTTCAAACCAGTGGGTTCAGGATCACCGCATCTGGCCATGTGAGAGTTCATCGATGTAACCATTTCACCATCTGCTGGTCCCTAATTTTCGTGTTTTAAAAATCTGATTCTGGGAGGCAACTAGATGGCAGCACAGGGTAAAATGTGCTCTCTGAGGGATTCCCACATGGGAAGATTCCTGGTTGAAGTCCAGCGACTTCCCTGAGTATTACCAAGCACGTGACTTGCCCATCTCTGAGAAGGGTTGAAGGCTGTACGTGGATTGCAGGGCTGAGACCCTGATGGGGGTGCTATCCTCTGTCTGTCTGTCTGTCTGTCTCACTCATGGAAGAAATAATGAACAAACTTTCTAAAAAATTACTGGAACAATAGTTGATAAATGAGTAAAGTGGGTTAGAAGTAAACCGTTCATTATACAGATTATTACTTTTGTGAAATATCTTAAATGTCTCAAAGTAACCTTATAGTAATATGTGTAAATTACATTGCTATGGCTTACCATACTTAATGCTGATTAGTATTGGTATGCTCATTACTTCAAAATTACCTCAGGACTCATGTCTAGTTTTTAAACCAATGACAGTTTGTACGACACAAATTTTTCTTTCTCTTTTTTTTTCTTTTAAGGGATGTTTGGTGTAGCATTCATGCACTCACCGGAAAGACACAAAGTGAGAAATCACTGTGCGGGCATATGGCCACACTACAATCCCTTCTCCTCCATTCTCCTGTCAGGATCTTAGGCATGCATGCGCATGCACCTGGTGTGATTTTTTAAGCTGCTATATCCAGGACTCGAACCGTGGTCTACCACGTGGGAGTCCAGTGACATAACCATTACACCATCTGCTGGTCCTTTGACATAAATTTTTCTAATATCTTTATTTCGAAAGAATGCACAAGTGTTTGTTTTATAACCAGATTTGTTTCTAGTTTCTCAGAAGTCATGCTGTAATTTCCACCATGTATGTATTATCCATATCTTTGCACATGAGCTGGTTTAATCATATTCAAAAGTAATTTTGAAAAAAAAGATTTTGAGATATCATGAGTTCTTTGCTTACTCAAGGCAGTTTTGTATTTGTTGCTTTAAAATTCACGTGGGATGCAGCTGATGCTTAAAAAAGTATAACTAATCTAATGGATTTAAAAGAACTTTGCTACCTCCCTCCCTCCCCATGTAAGAGTTTGGTTCGTAATCAAAGACTTGATATAAAAAGGAAAGTAGGGGACCTTCTAAGTGGGCATCTCAGTGTTTCAGTTGGATTTAGGCATTTCAGCTTACGTATTGCTACATACAGGCTTTTGTGAATACAAGTCTGACCCGATGATACAGTGGTCACTGACACCTGTTGAATAGCTGCTTAACAGTCCTGTCTCCCCCTCACCCCCTCTTTTTTTAAGCAGTTTTCCGCTTTATACCCTAAATATTGTCCATGACCTACTGACAGTACATGTCAAATTACTTCAGTAATTTTGCTGTGTTCTAGAGCAAGATCACATTCCTTTCCATGAAAATGGAGGGCATCTCCTCCCACTCACCCAGAAAAAGAAAGTTACTTGGGAGATAGCATTTAGTTAAAAGTCACCATTAATTAAGGTCATAAGTTAACTGAAGATGAGGCACGGATTGTGTTCAAAATCATCATCCTGCAAAGATTGCCCTTACTGTTATACATTATCTGTGTAAGAATCTAGGGTAAGTAGAATCTGAAGTATTTTGAAGTACAATAGTGATAAATTCTTAGACCCTACGTGATACTGCATACCTTCCAAGGCTTTTTTTTTTCATTTTGTTTTATTTTGATTAATTATACAAACATTTTTTATTATGAAAATTTACATTTATGATGCTATGTTAAATACCTCTTGGAATTTTGAATATGATAGTACTTAATCTTCCTTAGGTGTGTTGGAAATTCAGGTAATGCAAGTCCGCATTAATATCTAATACTTGTCTCAGGTTAACCATTTACAGTTGGCTACCTATTCCATTGAGAATTCTGGGGTTTTTAATAGTCCTTTATAATTCACATTATTTAACGAGTGCAATCTTTGCTTTCAAAGAGCTCAGTCTATACATTTTTGCAAAGTTTTTATGGTAAACATAATCATTCAACAGATTTTGGAAAGTAGGAATTTTCTGTAATTAGAAGGTCCATAGCAGCCTTGGTTAACTTAGAAATTTGGTGGGAGAGACAGGAAAATTTGTTAAAAAATTAATTATGAACATAGAATAATAGAAGCACAGAAGATGGAAATATTTAGATAGAGCCCTAAAATTGTGTGTTGTTTTTGCCAAAAGCCATCTTCCCCTCTATGCCAGTTTTGTTTTATTCATTGCACAGTACTTGGTTAAAATAGATTTTAGGCATTGTCTAGTCTGACGTGGTTATTTTATTTTCTAGAAAATGAAACCAGAGCCTGAAAAGGCTTAGTGATTTATAGGATCAAGAAATGCGTTGCTTTCATCCCAGCAGATGGCATAATGGTTACATCGCTGAACTCCCAAATAGTTGACGGTGGCTTGAGTCCTGGACCCTGCAGCTTAAAACTCATGCCAGGCGTGTGTGTGTGTGTGTGTGCCTGCTCAAATTCTGAGAGGAGAAGGGATTGCAGTGTGGCCATCCCCCTGAGGGGTGACGTCTTGCTTTTTGTCTCTCTCTCTCTGGTGAGCACATGCACCTTATAGCAAAAATCTCTTAAAGCAAGAAAGAAAAGAAAAATAAGCAACTCAGTGCTTCTTACAGTTTGGTCTCTAAGTCAGCCCTTGTGAGCTTGTTAACGATACACATTCTTGGATGTCACTCCAAACCCGCTGATTCAGACGCTCTTGTGTCCCAGCAACCTTTGTGTTTAATCAGCCTTGCAGGTGATCGTAAAGTGCCTTGGATTTGGAAACCACTGTTACCGCTGGTTGATTGTCTCTGTCACCAATCAGGGTCACTGTTCTCATGAACAGCTGTTATTGATGATAGGATACCTTAGGGGGTCTTTTGGCAAAAATCAGTAATGGTACCAGTGTATTGGGCTTGGAAAGGTTATGACACATTTTTGCATTGAAAAACAGGAGAGTACATCATGACTTTTCCAGTGATCCAGTAGTTAAGGCGGTTAAGCTGGAGTAAGCCTCTCGTCCATGGCTCAGGGTTACTTTTCACCTTTTCAGTCCCTCCACAGCAACCTGTTTAGTCTATACTACTGATTCTGGACCCCGAGCTTTAAAAAGTTTACAACTGTAATTTAGTTATTTTTAAGTGTTATTTATTATTATCATTATCATTGTGTTAAAATTTGCTATAGGGCATGTGCACCCACCCAATACAGAGAGAAAGTGAGGAGGTAAGCTACCAGGTTCAACACTTGAACCACGGTCAGCTCTGTGAGTCCAGCGCCTTACCACTTACCACCTGCTGGCCCCTTCAACCCTAATTTAAACAAATAGAGTAAATAAATGAATTTCTCAGGAAAACATCTCATGTTTTGCTTCACCTTTCTGAAGAACTGGTTCTGAATCTTCTCTGGATCATGGTTCTCTTTGGAAACCAATGAAAGCAAAACCTTTTTTTCATAAAACATAATGTGTACACCTCTGTATAGGATGTTGTATATAATCTCAGAGACTAAAGGTCTCTTAAGCTGTAGACCCAGATTAAGAAGTGCTTTATTTTGGGAACAGCAGTTGGCGTAATGGCTATGTCGCTGGACTCCCATGTAGTCGACCATGGTTCAAGTCCCGGACCCGGTGGCTTAAATTCATGCTGGGTGCGTGTGCGTACGTGCCCAAGATCCTGAGAGGAGAATGGAGGAAAGGGATTGTGGCATGGCCATTCCCCCTGGAGGATGATTTCTCACTTTCTGTCTGTCTGTCTCTCTTTCTGGCAGGCACATGCACCCTATAGCAAAAACAAACAAAAAACAAAAATAGTGCTTTATTTTTGTTTCTGTAGGACTTATTCTTTTCCACTTAATTTTGATTATTCTTTTTTTAATTTCCTGTGGTAATCATTTTTTTTGAGAGTTTAAGATGGCCTATTCTGCTTCCCACACATACACAGACACATTTGCACACATGTACTGGTGTGTGCATATACACACACTTAAATGACAATGGCATGTAAGTATTTTGGAAAAAGATTCTCAGTCTATGTGGTGGGCATGGACCAGAGCTTGCTACGATAGTTCCCTATACATACTATATTGAGTGTCTGTTGAGCAGAATACAGTATAAATTCATGAATATTAAAAGAACCAAATTTTTGTAATAAGCAAGTGGAGGAATTGAACGTTCAGTAAACAAGACTTCTGACAACACAAAAGACTGTTCTGAGACTTGATGAAGTAGAACACTTAGTAAAGCTATTCCTTTTCCTCCCCTACCTGGCTGTTCCGCAGGGGAGAGAGTGAGTTTTCAGAAGTGCAGAGACCTGGTCCAGCCATAGAGGTGCTGAGAGGGCAGGGCTGCACTGTATTGGAGCCATTTGGGAGACTGGTTTGGGTCCCTGGCTGACCTGAACCCTACAGGCCTGCCCATGATCCTGGCCAGCTGGAAGGCTGGGAGATTCTGGGGATATTGTGGCGTAGTGGGACCCTGTCAGGAGTACCTCCCTCCCCAGTAATTATTAAGAGATGCAGAGGTCAATATGAAAGTACATTGGAGAGTGAGATTTAAATACCATTATTCTAGGCATTAGTTTTTATTCTTATGTTAGTATCTCATGCTTTTTATTATATGTTTATTATAAAGTTTAGACTACTAAGTCAATAACATAAAATGTTTGCTAGATGTTTAAAGTATGGTGCAATTATGGAATTCTTTCTCCCTAAAAATATACTTTTCAAGTGCCACTTTTCTGTCTTTTTAAATGTGTAAGAAAAGTTTAGAAGTTAAATACGCAACTAAAACTGCTTTCTGTCCATATAACATTTCAGGGCTCTTTATAGAGAATGAAAACAATGGAAATTATTTTACTGTATAGTATTAAAACCACCAATGAAATTAGATTACTTTTATATGTGATTTTGCAGATAATGTGTTGAAAATAATTGTCCTTCAGTATGAGAGGCATTGAAGCTCATGAGCCTCTTAGGGCAGAGTCCTCTCAAAAAACAAAAAGGAATTGTATTAATAGCATATTAATCAGATGCCCTATTTTATGGAAGAGAATTTAGATAGTACTTTAATTGCTTTATTTAATGAATTTATTGTATGAATCATAAGTGTTTTTTTCTTTTTCCCCCTTTTTTTCTTCCAGGATCGAAGTAGAATGTATGACAGTTTGAATATGCACTCTTTGGAAAATTCCCTTATTGATATTATGCGAGCAGAACATGATCCTCTTAAGGGTACGTGCCTTTAAAAAAATTATACACTAATTTATCTGATCATCTTACCAATTTTTGTATAAAAATGTACATCCATAGCACTTAATGTCAACTATAAAATTATATATTTTAATAATCTTTATTTTTGTGAAATGTCATTTTTCTGTTGCTTAAAAAAAATCCATCTCCTTTGACTTAATTTAAGGAAAACCCACTGTTTAGATATAGGCTGTAGCTCACTAGACGACGAAGAGTGGATCTAAAAGTATATACTGTAGTCACTTTTCTAGAATTACATCAAGTACAGAAATTAAAGAAATTCCTTGAAATGTTGGCATTCACAACTTATAGCACTTCTAACCTAGAATTCTCCAAGGTTAACCTCCTTCCTCATTTTTCTCCTAATGTTATACCTTAGGATTTTGAAAGGCAAATAATTTATAGTAGTTTTCTTGAGGTAAGAAACAGTTTTTCATAAAATATGGGGTAAATTAGGAAAAATAATTGACTCACTGGCCTTATAGTAGCAGTCTTTACTAATTGTTAATGCTAACTTTTGTCTGTGTACATTCTGTGTATTAAAACATTAGTAATTTTCACAGTTTTTATACAATATATGTCATCGTTCTTTATATGAATGGTGAACATCTAGCAAGCTGCGTCTCCTTGAGTGATAAGAGATTTGTTATCTAATTCTGTATGACAAATTATCCTGAAACTTTGCAGCTTAAAAGAACAGTGAAAAGTTACCACTTCATAGTTTCTGTAGGTCAGTACCTAGTTCTGGCCCAGCGTCTCCCAGTGAGTCTAAGTCGTGGATTGGCTGGCTCTGCATAGCAGCGAGGCACTGCCCGAGCAAGGCTGGGTCCACACGGGAAATGGCCACGCCTGTTGTGTGTGCCTGTGATCCTGGCCAGGTTGGGAGGGACTGTGGCAGGAGGCTCCAAAACCGACATGATAGTGCTTAACTTTCTTTCTCTTTCACACACGTAAGAAACATTTTAAAAATGGTAGATTATTTTGTAAATTTCCTACATTTTCTTTCTATAAATCTAAGTAAGAATTCTCTTAAAGGATTTAGCCTAAAAACTCTAGCCCTCCACTGTTGGCAGAAAAGTAGGTGGTGCAGGGTTAAGCTAATTACACTGATCAGGTATCTAACCATTCTCTTCTGTTTCTGGATTTTGCTTGTAAAAGAGTTTCTTGTCTTTCTAATTCCTTTATTTTAAGAAGCTTGAGAAACTGAGGGGTCATTAATGCTGTGTGCTAATGGTAATTGCCCACACAAACTAATCAAAAAACCGAAGTTATACCTTGGGTTTTTGTTTTTTTCTGTTTTGTATTTTTGTTTTTGTGTTTTCATTACTGTGTTTTGTTTCTGTGTTATGTTTTTATTTCTAACCAAATTCAGCTTAGTGTTTTGAGTGTCTTATATGGGGTCCTTACTCCCATTTGCCGGCAGGTTCACAGTGCCGCTTGGGTATACTGTTGACGAAGAGAACCCTGTAGTTTATGATTAAGAAGAATTTCTTCTGTTTATTTCTTTGACTCCTCTAGAAAAAGTTCTTAGAAACTCTAGTACAGTATAAAGTCTAGATTATCATTAACTGTTGCCAATAGGTGTTAACAGTTTTCATTATTATTCTCCCAGACTCTCTTAAACAGAATTGTTGAATATTAAATGTTTGTGGAAAAATGTAAAAATAAATAAATGAAAGAAAAAAAAATTGTTGAATATTAAATATTAATTGCTGCACTTATTAGTTTTCTCAGTTTTTCTCTTTTCTCGCTTGGGTGGAGGAAAACACACAGAGAGATCTTAGAAATGGAAATGAAAGCAGCATAAGGCTAAGATAATTTAATAATAATAAAAAAAAACTCTAGTGAATTCAAATTTCTTTTGTTAGAAAAATTGTCATTGGCTTTGAGAAGGAGTAAACATGGTCCAATTTTCTATTTCCAATTGAGTATGTTGTATACATATTATAGCAAGAAATAAAAAGATGACAGAAGAGAAGAACATCAGGGAGATCGTCTCTGCATAAAATACAGAAATGAGAGTGTTAGTTCTACAACGTGCCCCTGCGTGTCTCTACAGTTGTCCTCACCCTAGTGCTGCCACTTAAAGGTTTTCTGTTTTCCTTTTTCCTACTGCAAGCCCCAGTGCCTCCTGGGATCCCGTACTGTATGTATTCTTCCTTCCAGTAGCCTAATCATTCTACTTTTGGGGGTCCAGACCTCAGTGCAGTCTGCTCAAACAAGGTGTTAGAAATGAAAGAAAACCAGAATTAACCGCTATTTGTCTCCCCTTCTTTCCAGTCCCAATCTTTAGGGCGGACTTTACACTATCTTTTCTATCACATTTCCTCATTTCTTTCAGAAAGTTCTGACCTCCAATTTTTTTAAAAAACTCACCAAATGAAATTAGTCTTATTTTATTCTATGTATATTTTAAAAACTGATCATTTTTGTGTGTCTCTTATGGGACCTAATGAAAATGAGAAACGAATTCAAAGCTAGTTTTTAGAGGAGGTCCTTGCTTCTCTTTTTAGTAATAGTGAGATTTTCTAGAAAACTATGAGCTGGTGTGATAAGAAATTTTATTACTTAACCTATTGCACATGACAAATTACCTCCAAGTTTTGCAGCTTAAGACAGTAAACACATACTGTCTCACATAATTTCTGTGGGTTAGAATCTGGAAGCAGTTTAATTAATTAGTCTGGGGCTGAGGCTCTTTCATGAGTAAGAGCAATCTAGGTATTGGTTGAGATTGCATTCCTCTGACGGCTTACCTGGGGCTAGAGGATCACTTTTCAAGATGACTTTCTCCCATGGCCAGCAAGTTAGTATGGGCTGTCGGTAGAGGAGCTTGGTTCATGGCCAGCATGAACCTCTGGGCTGCTGAAATTTCCTCCCAGTATCCCCAGGGAGTGATAAACCTTGTGGAGAGCACCCCAGTGTTCTGCGTGGCCTACCTCCAGAAGATTTAGACCGGCATTTCCACAATATCCCACAGGCTGTATAGGCCAGCTCTGTTCAGTTTGGAAGGAAATCTGCTACTTGGGAGATGGAAATCCTAGGAGGCAAGATCAGTGAAGGCCCTCATGGAGGCCCCCACAGAGGTGGAAGGCAAGGCTGTGAATTTGCATTAGGTTCTACTCTAAGTCTCAAGAAAAAGAGAAACCAGTCAAGATAATGTCAGTAGGAAGAAAAACAATGTAGTAAATCTCTAGAATGCAAAGTGGCGAGTTAGTGGCCTGACTGAGAACGGAGTGATTGTATCAGTAAAGCAGCCTCTCCCTCTCGTCTCTACTTAAACCCAAATCACTTAACTACTATGTATTTTTGCTTTCCTACTCCCCAATAGTTTCAGTATATCAGTAGGAAACTCTCTTCTTGAATCGTTTAATGTTAGATTTTTGCTGGCTGATATAATGATGACGAGTTTAGGGTTGGTAAAGTTGTACAGATGTGAAGTGATGTCAACCAAAGACAACTCCGAATGCACTTTATTCCACTAAGTGTGCTTCCTTCTGCATCCGTGTCTCGACCCTGGGTGTACATTGTGTGAGACACACAGCCTCTGCCTTTGTGGGCGGTACAGCCTTCTGGGGAAGGAAACCTCACACACACACAGTTTGCTATGTACTTTAGAAATGGGAGACTTGAAAGTTCTTAAAGACAAAGACGTAATACAAAGGAGGAAGTACTTAATTTAGATATGGAGTAAAAGAAGCGGAAACCTAAAGCTTGAGCAGCAGGATGAAAAAATACTGGAGGAGAAGTGTCAGCTAGACTAAGGGAAAAGCACGTGCAAAATCATGGGAGGAGTTGTCGCGTTTGCGGGACAGCAAGGCGGCTACGGCTTGCTGAGGGCGCCCAGGGCTGGTTGGGTGTGCCGACTCAGCAGCACTGTCCGTTGTGTGCTCTTTGCTCTGACCACACACTTAAGCTCTGTTATGTGCTCTCCTGAGGAAGATTGGTACCAGTCAGTCTGGTTTATTCTGCAGTGGCTTCTCTCCATTAATATTCTATGTTCTGAGGACTATCCTGATTCTCAGCAAATATTTTGCTTTCTGGAAGAAGAACAAGCATGGATATTTTTGATTGTTAAAGGAAATCATGCTTTGCCAAGAATAGTTTTGTAATTCTGGAGTTTTATATTTATATACCTACTTTAAATAATCTGATCTTTTTATGTATGTGTGAGTCAGTTCATTCTCCTGTAAAGAACAAGATAATAATTATTGTTAAACGCTCTTATCTAAAAAAAAAAAAAAAGTTTTACTGTGTAAGCACTTTAGCCAAATATTGTTCATACCCTCCCTCAAAATGGAAGGGCATATAAACAGCAAATTTAATTTTATCTCATAAAAATTAATTGGAAAAATGGAGGAAGAAATGCTGCTTATATAACAGTTCTTGGGAAGATCTGTCTCAGCAGATTATGAAGGCTTTACTGTTTGTTTTTTGAATAATTAAAGGGAATTAAGGAAAAAGGATTTACTCCTTTAGTAAGAAGTTATGCTTATTTAGGGCATATTAACCCCTGAGAAAATAAGGAATTACTCGTGTAAGGTGCCAGGTGATTATGGTAGTACCAAACAAATTCTTGCTTCTTTGACCTTCCTTGGCTTTTTTCAGCTGACCTTAGTATAAGATTGAAATACAAAGTCTCAAAATAACTTGTATAAATTCCTGAAAGTTCTGGTGTAAGAACTTAACATTTTAAAGCCTAATAAAAAGCTTGACCTAGAGAGAGAGTCGCAAACCGAGAGCAGGGTGACCCTGCAGGTTCCAGGGCTCCCTGCTGGGGGCTGTGTATTGCATGGTGTAAAGAGAGCACGGTAGGACAGACTCTGGTCCAGGGGGCAACAGCGACGAGCTCTAAGAGAAAAGATAGTTTAGTGGCATTTATTAAAATATACTGAAGTGCCGCGTGACCTTTACCAGCTATGAACATGCCAGAGCAATTATGTCAGCTCCCTTACCAAGCCCTGCTTCACACTCGGACAAGGAGATCGATTTCTCGAACCAGGGTTCCTCTTTGCAGCCTCCTGTGCTTTCTGGAGCCAGAATTTTTACAATTTCCAAGAAAAGACATAAAGAAAGTTACAAATATCAGAACGTCTCTTTAGAAAGATAATGTAGGAGGAATTGCTTTGTATGCTTTCAGTTTTCAAATAAAAACTTTTCATTTACTTTAAATAGGCATAAGTAGAATTCACACGTTCTCTTACCTTCACTCCATTGAGCTCTTTTTCCTACAGACCAAAATATCACTATTTTTGGAGTAAATTTTAGAAGCCATATTATAAATTTTATTAAACATGTTCTAAGATATGATTTCTCATGTTATGTCCATAGAAACTTAATACTTTATACCCCAGCTACTCAGAATTAAGTTCATGTTAATGAAAATGCATTTTATAAGAGTTTAACTTTTGTCATCAGTGAGTGTATCTGCAGATGGAAAAGGAAGTTCTGGAAATGTGCTTGTATAAGTTCTTGTTTTGGGGGAGTGGGCGGCGCAATGGTTAATGTGTTGTACTCTCACACGGTAAACTGTGGTACGAGGCCCAGGTCCAGCGGCTTGAAATGCCAGGTGCATGTGCATGCATGTCCAAAATCCTGAGAGGAGAATGGAAAAGATTGCAGCATGGCCATCTGCTGGGGGATGATTTCTTGTTTTCTGCCTCTCCTCTCTCTCTCTCAGAAGAGTGCATACACCCTGTAGCAAAAATCTCTTTCATTAAAAAAAAATAAACAAAAGCTCTTGTTTCACACGTTTACTTGAAATAAGCTATTACGGAGATTTTAAAGTTACATTGATTTTTATTTTTAAGTCATTGTCTTTATTAGCCACTCTGTTATTAAGTGTGAGTACAGAGCCAAGTCACCGTTTTTTCTTTTAAGGTTTTTGCCATAGGGTGTGCGCACTTACCAGAGAGAAACGCAGTGAGGAGGAAAGTGAGAAATTACCCCCGGGAGGGATGGCTATACCACAGTCCCTTCTCTGTTCTCCTCTCAGAATTCTGGGCACTGTACACATACGTGCCCAGTGTGATTTTCAAACTCATAGGTCTGGGACTCGGACCACAGTTGGCCATGTAGAAGTCGAGGGCCTTAACTACCATGCCAACTGCTGGCCCAAGTCATTATTTCCTCCAAGTGTCTTTGAATATTCTGGGAAAGAATTTAAATTATGATAGGTTACAGTATCTTTTTCCAAAACTAAAAGCTATTAGATAAAAAATTACCATGAGTTTTCTTAAAATCACATATATTTTCAAAAAGTTCATGGAAAATATGTATTATGAAGAAAGCTGTACAGAGATTTCAGATTGTTTTTACACCAAAATAAACTCATGCTTTAATTCCATGTTGCCTTAAACTTTTTGGATCCCTCTTGTTTATGCTTAGTGAAAGCTTCTTATTTACTACAAAGTATCTTTCTTATGATTTTAAATGTATTCTTAACTCTTACTTTTAAATAAACAATAAAACATCAAAAAGAATGTGTCTTATGTATAACTTGCAGTGATTACATAGTTGGAACAGTTAGTTCTGTGAATTTTAGCTGCCAGTAGTATTTGAAGGAATTTTTGAGAATCTCTTATGAATATTTTTTTTCTAAGTAACTTAGGTTTGTCGGAAAAGTCATGATGTATTTTTTCTAGGTAAAAATGCGTCATGAGTTTTTCAACAACCCAATTCATTTTGTCCTTTTAAAAATATTTTCTTAATACAAAAATTAGTATTTATTCATTAATGAAAATTTGAGAACACTAGAAAAAATAAATTTTAAAGTCATAAATAGTTCCACAAACTAAAATAAGCATAATTGCTATTATTCTGGTGCGTAATTTTTCCAGCCTTACTTTTTTGTCCGCGGGCATGTGCGCTCTCCAGCGAGAGAAAGCACCTCTCCAGTGGGAGTCCACACTGCAGTCCTTTTTCCTCCAGTTCCTAGCCCATCACGATTGTGGGCATGTACCCACATGTGCCCAGCTTATATTTCAAGACACTGGCACCAGGATTCAAACCAGTCAGACATGAGGGACTCAGTTTCCAATACACTTTACTGTTCTGTGGGACTGGCTCATGCCATTTTTTTTCTTACTGTGTAAACTTAAAATATTTATGATATTCAGGTCTTTACCTGCCCTCCAGCCTGGTTAATATTTTTTAAAATTCATTTAAAAGTGTATATACATAGGTTAAAAATCTTACAGTGCTATATAGACTTATGTAATTAAAAGTAGTCTTCTCCTTTATCCTTCTCTAACCACTTCTGATTACTGTTCCTTAGAGGTAATCACTTTGTTTTTTTTTGTTTTTTTTTTTTGTTTTATTCTTTATGTAGTTACTTGTGGATAATATATATGCTTCTATATTTCCCACATTTTAGGTATTAATATGCTTATAGTCTACTGTGACTTAGCTATCTGGCAATATTTCCCTTACTTTCTCAAAGTAACTTGTTTAAATCAGGGGTTATACTATTGAAATAATGCAAGCTGTATTCGTAGATGAACCTTATGTGTGTACTGTAACATTTTCTTTTTCATGTAACTTTTTCTTGAAATAAATCACCTTTTGGCTTGTTTGCATAGTTTCTATCACTAATTTATCCTAAAATTTATCTATAGATATATGAAGCTTTTTAAAAAAACCTGTGAACACATCAAAGAATCTTTCAGATTTTTTTTTTTTACTTTACCCTTCCTTAATGGTAATTTTCAGACTTTCTTATTCTTGGGAATTCCTTTTTACTCTAGAATTCCAGTTCTGAGCTGCATGTCCTTTTCTTAATGGTTTCTGCTTTTGTTTTGTTGCGCCTGTCGAACAGGATCTTAAAGCTATGGGGCCTAAGTTTTTGAGACCCTCTGTATGTGAGATGTACTTAGTTTACCTAGATAAGAAGTCTGTCATGACTTTCCCGATGACCCAGTGTATCAGTCATTTAAGATATTTCATTTAGAGTTTTTCTTTTGAGAAGTTAGCCTTATGTTTTATTTTTAGACCCTTCTACTGAAATTTTTATTTTTAAAAATTTTCCCTATTAATTTTAAGGCTCTTTTAAAAAAGAGTTCTCAGAACTTTTCTATTATATCCTCTTACTCTTGTTTACTATTATTGGGTTGTTGGAAAAGTCATGATGTATTTTTGCATAGAAACATACATCATGCTTTTCCAATGACCCAGTTTTTCTCCGAAAGATCTTATGGTGTTTAAAGATTATTTTTGTCTGTTACTTTTATTATCTGTGTTTCTATTTTTTTTCCTTAAATATCTTATACTTGTTGATATGCAAAGGGTAAGACACAAAATGAGGGACTGGAAACTCTGTGTACACAGTTGGGTTTATTCACAAGTGAATGCTATAAGCCAGTCAGGTGAGAACTTTATCATCTCTGTATCCAGGTCTTTTCTTTAGCTCTGGAAGATGGACCTGAATGTGTGTCTTCCAGTTTTCTGCCTCACCTGGTTGCTCATCTTTTAAGAGCCTAATAGGGAGCTTTACCTGTCTCTGTTTCTTTTGAAAATGAAGAAGCAGTCATCCTTCCTATTTTCACTTCTAGCCTGTATACAACTGATAGCCAGAGCTGTTTGTTTATGAATGTGTCCAGGTGTCTTTGCAGCAAATGACTTGCCTCTTGATGGCCTTCTCCATACACACACTGGCTTAAGATTGTGTTTTCGGGGCTGGCAGGTGGCGTTGTGGTCGAGGGCACTGGACTCTGACATGGCTGACCACAGTTCGAGTCCTGGACCTAGTGGCTTGCTCTCTCACTTTTCGTGCCTGCCTGCCTGTCTATCTCTCTCTGTCTATCTCTCTCTCACTCTCACTGACCCTGTCCCTCTCTGGTCAAATTTATGTAAACAAACAAATTAATTAATTTAATTAAATAATTCTTAAAAAAAAAGATTATGTTTTCAGTGATTTGTGATCTACGAAGTCATTTAATACTCAACCATTTACATTTCCAGATTCTCAAAATTTCTTGGAGTGTTTCTTCTAGGATCCTTTATAATTTTGTTGTTGTTGTTCTAATGGGGGTTGTATCTCTGAAACTTCCTTAACCGTCATTTTAGGGTTTTCAAGAAAGAAACAGAGGTGAACACACGTCTTCAGTTGGAAGTCTCTGTCATCCTAGTTAACTTCTACTTCTTCAGCAATGACTCCTTAGAGTCCCTATCAAGAGTAGATTACTTTGTGATGAAGATTCTTAGAGGATCGTATTTCTTTTTAATCAGGGTACCTTTCTCATTTAGATTAGATTCAGTAGTTTATTTTTGGCTATTTTTTAATATCTTTCCCAGAAGACTGTCAGAGAAACAATGGCCATATCTGTTTTTGCTTTACCAATAATAATGGCAAGCAAATAGGAAGGGCTCCATGAAGTGTTTGCTGTGTGATTAAACATTTCTCCATAAAATGCATATTTTAAAAAATATTTAGAACTTTAATAAAGGTCTTATGTATAGTGTCTGTGCATGTAGAATAGCTTCCATAACTATTCCCTGCAGTTGGTCTTTTAGGCATTTCAGATTTTTAAATACAGTTTAGTGTTTGTTTACAGAGAATAAACTTAGTCCTTTCATTTTTGAGGCTGTAATATTGACAACTCGTTTTTAAGTTTTATACAAGTTTACCCTGGCACTGGCACTAGTCAAATGCCCACTTGTTACACCTAATGGTTCTAAGCATTATTTTTATTTAAAACTCCTTTACAATGAAAAATTTTGTAGCTGTTAGTTCAACTTGGTTTTAATGTTAATCGCATATATCTTAATTAGTATAATTTTACTGTAATAATTGATGATAATTTTACCAGACAATTAATGTCATAAGATTAGTCTTTTGTTGTTACCATCTTTCTTTTGTGATTATATTTTACTTGAAGCAAAAATTTTTGGTATTCTATGTTCCTTGGTATTTCTTAGTATATTTTCTTATGTTGTTTGGATAGAAATCTTACAATTTGTAAATATTGTTAGGTGAAAATATTTATAAAAGGATCCTAATTTAAGAGTGAGTAGTAACTGGATTAATTTCAATTGAATCTGAAGTAGATTGATGGCATTTATTAGATGTCGGTAAGGAATGATTCTGTTGCTCTCGTGGGATGTAGTACTTTGGATCTAAGGGTCTTTTCTACGTTTGTATGATCTTATTCTTAGGCTTTTGTGAGGCATGCATTGAGATTTGGGAGTGAGGTCAGGAATGACTGTCCTGCCCCATGGATCTGAGCAGAGATTGGAGTTATTCAAGGTTGGTAATGACCACATTCTAAGTGGATTTTACCAGACTTCATACGAACCATTTTTTTCCTAGTTGGATTTGTAAGTAAAGGTGAAATGTAGATGATAAAAAAATGTTGGAAGAATCTGCTAAGCCAGTGGGACAATGCTTTATTTGAAACATACGAGAAAAGAATATTAGGTCCTTTTGATTAAGGGTGTATGTCTGTGTGTTACTTTAATATATACACACACAATCTGTGACCTAAACATATCACTTATTGAGTACTTGATACATGTTCAGCCTGTTCCGACAGCTCTACATGTATGTACTCATTTCTTTCATTTACACAACTGAGGTAGATATTTACCCTCATTTTAAAGATGGATGACTGCAGCTGACTCGTAACAATAGTTGTCCAAGTTTCACCTACAAGGAAATGGTGTAACTTGGTAGCTTTTAAGTTTGTTCTAACCACTCTTTCTACTGCTTATTTTTTATTTGGTCTAATATTAATTTTAACCTAAGCCTATATGATTCTAATACATGGTTTAAATATTTATTTTTCTCTTAAAAATAGTTGGCTGAACTCGTAGCATTGTTCTTTAGCAGTTCTCTCATCACTGGTGAGGGATGAGTTGGCATCATCAGCTGTGAATGGTGGGACTTTGTTCATTTGTTTTGTATTTATTCGTTAGAGACAATGTGAAATAGTTGTGGAGAAGGAAAAAATGTATCTTGGCAAAGAAGTAAACACAGTACCCTTATACTACCTCCCCCCTCGTATTACTTAGTTTTAGAGACAGCTGGAAGAGAGACTCGCTCTGTGATACTTTTCTCATTTTGTTAGACAATGTCCTGCTCCATATACAAACACATGCTTAGGGACCTGTTCTTCTCTGTAATCTTTACTTCTTCTGAGAGGTACAAAGACAGAGAAGGAAGGGAAAGAGAAGGAAGAGAAAGAGACAGGCACCTGTAAAAGGGCTCACGAAAGTACTTCCCGTCTGTCAGCCCAGATCACGGGCACGCACACCACTCAGGCATGGACAGGGGAACTTGGGACACAAACCTACGGCCTTCCACGTGCACGGGTTTGCGTTGCTGCCGGCCCTGTCTGTGCTTTTGATTGTCTGTCATTTACGTATTCTGATTACTTTACCCATTACTGCCAGTTACGTACTTGCCTCTGTTTTAGACGCTAGAAATAGAGTAGGTCATAAAGAGAAAATTGTCCCTGCCCTCATGAGTCTTCTGTTTCAAAGATGTGTAGCAATAATAAAATGTTAGCTAATCAGTGCAGTGAAGAAAAAAGTGCTATCATGGGTGTAGAGGGATAGAGGCTACAAGAAGCTGCTACTTTACAAAAGATAGTCTGTAATGCTCTCTCTTGAACCCGAATGAAGTGAGGGTTACGCTAGTCATCCCTGGGGAAAATGCACTTGATGTCGGAGAGAAGAAAGTAGGAAGACCCTGAAATGGAAATATGCTTGGAATGATTGAGGAAGAGCAGAGGCCAGTGTAGTTACGGCGGTAGAGGCTGAGGGGCCAGGTATTTGTTCTAAGTGTAATCGTTTTTTTAAGAGAGATTTTTGCTATCAGGTGTGTATGGTTGCCTAAGAGACAGAAAGCAAGAAATCTCCCTCCCGGGGGATGGTTATGCCCCAGTCCCTTCTCCTCCAGTCTCCTGAATCCTGTATGTGTGCCCGGCATGAGTTTTAAGCCGCAAGGTCTGGCTCTCAAACCGCAGTTGACTACACCAACTGCTGGTCCCTCTAATTGTAATCTTAAATTTTATCTATACACGTGTGAAGTTATATGCTGTTCTTGTATTTCTTAGTATTTTTAGTTGCTCAGATATATGTTTCAAGTGCCTAAGATGAACTTTCATATGTATAATGCAAATTATTATTTAAAATAATGATAAACTAAGTTATCATGGGACCTTCCTGTCTGGGTCCAATTGCGTAACTGCCGGACCATGGCCTGGTCTGGCCTCCGAATTATGTAGTATCTTAGTAAAAGGAGATCCCCAAAGGTAGTACGTACCCACGATTTATAGATGTATCAAAGCCTTTATGAGATCATCATAGCTCCATAGTAATGAGCCGTCACTTGAACGTCCCCAAGTTAGGACTGACTTTGAAAGCTCAAGTTCTTCTGAGACCATAGAAACTCATAAGTTAGAGAAATACTAACATTACTAGAGTAATATTTTCATGGATCTAAGCTCCTTTTATCATCTTCTGTTATCCTTAACTCCCATTTTCTGCCTTATGGTCTAAAATAGCTTCTTCAGTTTGGCCATTGCATCTGCATTCTAGCAAGCATAGATAGAAAAAGGAAGATTTTCCCTTTTAAGGATGCACTTACCACTTCTACTTTATATCTCATCGGCCAGAATGCACACACATGAACGCACATAACTACAAAGAAGGTTGGGAAATGCAGTTTTTACGCTGGGAAGCTCTGTGCTTATGTGACATTGGGAGCCCTATTATTGACAGAAACAGGTAGGTGTTGGTGTTTAGCTATCAATCTCTGTGCCACAGTCCCTTGAAGCAGTTGGAAGAAATTGGTTTTATAGTAATATCTTCTTTTCTATTTTTTATTTAAGATTAAGTTATTTACTATATTGCTATTCTCTGAATTTTCTAGTAGACAAGTTTGTCCACACATATCTTCCTCCATATTAAGTTAGTAGTAAGTCATTATTAAGGTAATGATTAAGTGTGTAGAGCCAAACTGCATCCATTTAAATCTTGCCAGTGCTACCTGCTGTTGGTGTACGTTTGGAAAAGTTATTTAACCTTTTTTGACACCATGCCTTCAGCTTAAAGTAGAAAGATAATGGTACGTAACTCACAGGGTTGTCTCAGGTTGTTGGTTTTAAAGAACTTAGAGAAGCTCCTGACATGTTAAAGAAACTTGCAAGTGTTGCTAGTTATTAATTGGCATGTTCTTAGTGAAAATATTGTTGGTAATACTAAGTAAGAGGTCAGCAGGTGGCATGGTGGTTAAAAGTGCTGGACTCCCACATGGCTGACCATGGTTTGAGTCCTGGACCAAGTGGGTTCCTTGCTTGCTCACTCTCTAATCAAAATTGAAAAATAATAAATAAATAAATAATTATTTTTAAAAAACACTAAGTAAATGTTAACTGTAAAAGCTAAATTATAAAGGGACCAGCAGTTAGTGTAATGGCTACGTCACTGGACTCCAATGTAGTCTACCACAGTTCGAGTCCCAGATCCAGTGGCTTAAACTCACGCCGGGCGCATGTGCGTGCGTGCCCAAGATCCCAAGAGGAGCACGGAAGAGAAGGGATTGCGGCATGACCATCCCCTCTGGGGGGTGATTTCTCGCTTTCTGTCTCTCTGTCTCTCTCTGTCTGGCGAGCGCACATGCACTATAGCAAAAACTTCTCAAAAAAAAAAAGTGAAATTATAAAGATGTGTTTATATTTTTACTTTACTAGAGAGAGAGTGATTGAATTACTTTAAAATGAGTCTAAATTTGCTTATTTCAATTTTGAATACTTAGTAGCTATTTTCAGAGCTTTTACTTTGTGACGAACTATTTGCAAATAGATATGTCTTTTGAACTTCCCACTTTCCTTTTTAGACTATTCAGAACCAACTCTTTCCTTTTTAGACTATTCAGAACCAACTCTATCAAAAGACTACTAGCTATGAAACTATCTTGTTACCTTATCTCGAGTTAAACAAACTGAACAGAACTTATGTGGCAGTCAAAAATTGAGTGACTTTCAAGGTGGCACTGGCATTCGAGATTAAGGTTTTGCTTAATTTACTTTCCCAGGGAGTATTGCCTAAATTTCTGGATTCAGTTAATTCCTTCCTTCCTTCCTTCCTTTTACTGTACTTAACTTTGTTAGCTGCTGGCGGATTTCATTGAAATTGTGCCTTTGTGTCAGTCTCCCCTACCGCATCATGAGCAAAGACTGTCTTCCATACGGTGCGTATGAAGACATAACTTGTTATACTGCATAGCGACACAGGTCGCCACTTTTGTAGGTGTTTTGTTTGTTTGTTTTACCTGAGTTTGGTCATCTCTAACAGAATATGTAGAAATAGGCATACTTTTAAAATAAGCTATGAATCTTTAAAGTTATGTCCTTTGTCATTGAAATTCAGTGTAGGAAATCTGAGTTTCTTAGCCCTTTCCATCTTATACCTCTTGTATATATTCTTGTATTTCAAACTTCTAAGGTATCACAAAAATAAACTTGCTTTCAGTGTTTAGAGTATGTCCATTTTATTTAAAGTGTTATTTAGTTAGCTAATGTAATGTCATGCTCCATGAAACTCATGAGAGATCCTTTTTGAAGGACAGACAACAATGTCTGTCTATGAGGTAGACTGATATATTTTAACGTCAAGATTGGATGATCTTTGCCACTCACTCTTGCATTAGTAGGTAATCAAATTCTTTAACTTATTACTAAGACAAAAGTTAACAGACAATCTCTGTCTTGTATGGGATGTTTAGATACCCCAGAGGGTCCTTAGTATTTGGTAAAGATAGATGGAGTTAACCTCTACTCCTTACTAATCAGGTCACGTTTACTGCGAAAAGGTCACTCATCTGGTGGCAATGCGTTACATGCTGCTAGAGTACCTTTTAAAGAGACTATGCTGTAAGTTGCTAAACTGCAACCCCGGACATTTCATTTTTAACAGTTTTCTAAACAGATTGTAACGTACCTCTCTAATAGTTTATTTGACATTCAGCCATGAAAGAAAAATCATATATTTTAAGGGGCTAAAAGTAATGATCAGTCTTGCCATTGGCACTTAGTCACACAATCAATCATTTAAAAATGCTGGATAAACCACAGGAAGTTTCATACATACCTTTTTGGTTCTCCATAGCAGTATGTAGTACTGTTGTCCCATCTGTATTTAATAAATACAAAACTCTTAAATGAAGAATGAGCTGAATTATTTCTCTAAGGAAGCACTGTGCTGTTGTGCTTAGAATCTCTACTACTTATGGGACCAGCAGTTAGCGTAATGGCTATGTCACTGGATTCCCACGTAGTCGACTGTGGTTCGAGTCTCGGACCCAGTGGCTTAAACTCATGCCAGGCGCGTGTGCGTGCGTGCCCAGGATCCCAAGAAGAGAATGGAGGAGAAGGGATTGCGGCGTGGCCATCCCCCCTGGGGGGTGATTTCTTGCTTTCTGTCTCTCTGTCTCTTTCTGTCTGGCGAGCGCACGTGTCCTATAGCAAAAACCTCTCCCAAAAAAAAGAATCTCTACTACTTATATTTTTTATACTTTTATCTTTAAATTATTAGTAATTTTGACAAGTTAAATTTCTAATAATGTTGGTAATCATAAATGCAAGATGTTTTTATTAACTGTATTTATTTAAATATGACTACATGGAACCATATTGAATTAAATGGCAAGTTATGAATTTTTTAAGCATCTTAAAATTTTTTTAAGTATTTTTATTCATGAGGGAACATGAAAGAGAGAAAGAGAGAGATGAGCACTCACCATAGGATCTGGTTAGGTCATGATATCCCTCTTCTAGATTTCTAACACATCATATTTTGGGTACTCATGTACATGCTTGACACGTTGACTGGGCAGGCTGGAGGCTTAAATCATGGCCCCTGCATAGGACCCAGCTTCTCTTTGAGGAGAGTGTGGTTCCTGCACCATGGAGCCACCCCTTTTTATTTTTGTTTGAACATCTTAGTCGGTTCTGATTTACAGATATGAGGGGACTTCAAAAAGTTCCGTAAAAGCAGAACTCTCAATCTAAGTCCCATCGAGTTCACGGCACTTCTGTGCGTGATAATACCCACCATTTAGTCCGTCACTAAAGAACTGAGAGTACTGAGGATTAAGGCATCTCAGTGCTCAGTGCAGTCTTTTTTACCTTATTAATTGAAGAAAAATGTGTGCCCTTTGCTATGTCACTGGATTCCCACGTAGTCGACTGTGGTTCGAGTCTCGGACCCAGTGGCTTAAACTCATGCCAGGCGCGTGTGCGTGCGTGCCCAGGATCCCAAGAAGAGAATGGAGGAGAAGGGATTGCGGCGTGGCCATCCCCCCTGGGGGGTGATTTCTTGCTTTCTGTCTCTCTGTCTCTTTCTGTCTGGCGAGCGCACGTGTCCTATAGCAAAAACCTCTCCCAAAAAAAAGAATCTCTACTACTTATATTTTTTATACTTTTATCTTTAAATTATTAGTAATTTTGACAAGTTAAATTTCTAATAATGTTGGTAATCATAAATGCAAGATGTTTTTATTAACTGTATTTATTTAAATATGACTACATGGAACCATATTGAATTAAATGGCAAGTTATGAATTTTTTAAGCATCTTAAAATTTTTTTAAGTATTTTTATTCATGAGGGAACATGAAAGAGAGAAAGAGAGAGATGAGCACTCACCATAGGATCTGGTTAGGTCATGATATCCCTCTTCTAGATTTCTAACACATCATATTTTGGGTACTCATGTACATGCTTGACACGTTGACTGGGCAGGCTGGAGGCTTAAATCATGGCCCCTGCATAGGACCCAGCTTCTCTTTGAGGAGAGTGTGGTTCCTGCACCATGGAGCCACCCCTTTTTATTTTTGTTTGAACATCTTAGTCGGTTCTGATTTACAGATATGAGGGGACTTCAAAAAGTTCCGTAAAAGCAGAACTCTCAATCTAAGTCCCATCGAGTTCACGGCACTTCTGTGCGTGATAATACCCACCATTTAGTCCGTCACTAAAGAACTGAGAGTACTGAGGATTAAGGCATCTCAGTGCTCAGTGCAGTCTTTTTTACCTTATTAATTGAAGAAAAATGTGTGCCCTTTAAAAATATTTTAACATTAGGAAATTAAAAAGAAGGAGCCAAATCAGGGCTATAGGTGTATTTGATTTTCCATTGAAACTTTCACTAAATCACCTTTGTCTGACGAGAGAAATAAGCAGGAACATTGCAGTAATGGAGAAGGACTCTCTGATGAAGCCATCTGAGGCTTTTTTTTTTTTTTTTTTTTTTTGCTAAAACTTCTGGCTACTTTCTCAATGAGCAGATGTTATTTGGCAACAAGAAAGTCAACAAGAAGATACCCTGAGAACCCAAAAGAAACTCTTGCCATGATCTTTGGTTTTGACTGGACAACTTCCACCTCTTGGAAGCTGTTGCTTTGATTGTGCTTTGTCTTCAAGATCGTACCGGTCAAGCTATGTGCCACCTCCCATTACAGGTCTGCAAAGAAATGATTCAGGATCTCCATCTAAATTGTTCAAAATTTCCATCGAAAGATCTGTTCTTGTCTGCAGCTGATCTCAGCCCAACAGTTTTTGGCCCCATTGGACAAAAAGTCTGCTCAATTTAAAATTTTTAGTCAGAATTGAGCTAAACCAATAAGCTAAACCCATTGAGATGTCTATGATATGTTAGCTATTGTTTCAACTGTAAGTCATCAGTCCTCTTTAATCAGGGAATAAATAAGCTTACATTTTTCATTACAGATTGACATAGGTAGCCTGACTCTGTGGGCTTCATATTCTTAAATGAATTATCCACATGTGAACTGCTGACTTTGTGTGTGTGTGGTTTTTCTGGTTTTTTGGTTTTTTTTTTTCTGTTTTTGTTTTGTTTTGTTTTTCTCATCTTAGGGTTTGTGTGCTTGCCAGAGAGAGAGGGAAAGTAAGAAGTCAGTCCCTAAGGGGATGGCCACAATACAATCCCTTTTCCTCCATTCTCCTTGGATCTTGGGCACATGCACACACATACCTTGCATGATTTTCAAGCCACTAGGCTCAGGACTCAAACAGCAGTAGACTACGTGGGAGTCCAGTGATGTAGCTGCTGTGTCATCTGCTGTCCCTGTGAACTACTGATTACTTTGGAGGATTGTCACCGTAAACTTTGTAAACTATAAATGATTCACCATTCTTCTGCCCAAGCTTCATAATAAATTTGATGTTCCTGCTTCAGTTTTAGCAGAATCCATGTTGCTGTCATAAATGATATTTTCAACCAGTGTCTTACTCTTAGTGCATTAAACTGGATCCTGTTCAGACATGTTGTAACAAGTTAGTGTGAGTTTATTTTGATGACAAAGAAAAGGTGAAACCGATGCATATTTTAATCAGTATGCATTTTCCATGAATTTTTTAAAGATCCCTTGTATAAATTGTTTCCCTTATAATTTTATTTTTGGCAAGAGAGATCTGTAGATAAAATAAACAGCTTTAAAATATTTTTAAAACTTTTTATTTTTTTAAATTAAATTTGAAAGGCTAGGGTACCTGTATCATTCTTCCATTTCGAAATCAAATAAGCTTTATTCTGTTGGCATTGCTTCCAAATCACATTGCTGTCTTATGATCTAGGAAGTAACATTAACTGTTGTATTATTTTCAACTTTTTAAAATTCCTTTAGTTAATACACTTTGAGTTAAATATTAAATTTTTAGCTCTTAAGAAATACACTGTGCTCAATAATTTCTTCCTTGCCTCCCCTCCCCCCTTTTTTGCTTTTCAAAAGATTAGTTCCATAATCTTCCAACTGCCCTTTTCTGTCTTTTTAAAGGTCGATTGAGCTATCCACATCCAGGAACTGACAATCTGTTGATGTTAAATGGTAAGTTTTATGAAAATATTTTATGTTTCAAATCAATTTTATATAAAGCTGATTAAATACATATTTCTCTGAACTTCCACCATTCACACAGTTTAGTAATTTTGTAACTATTAGAAAAAAGCTACAGCTATTCCTATACACAAAGCAGACTCAGAAATCGTAGTGTATTCTGGCTGGCAAAAGTCCTTGAAGTGTACTTGTGTATTTAATTCGATGCTCATGGATTTCAGAGGCAGTCCTAGTTTGAATATTAGCTTTTCATTGACCTTGTACAAATAACTGTCCTAGTTTCTCATCTGTGAAATGGGAATATGTTAATGTTAATATATGAGACTTAGATAATGTCTGCAGACAGCGTAGAATTTGTTGCTTAGTGTAAGTAACACTTATGTTTAAAGAACATACAGGTGATCTGTAAATGTCATACTGAATTTATTTTAACTAGAAAGTTTGCATAGTGAGGGTAACCAGAGTTAGGAAAAGAATAAGTAAACTTTTATAAAAGTTTGTTTTCTTTCCTTTAGAAAAATATTAAAGAATCTAAAAAGTTACAATGCCTAACACTTCCTAATTGTGTGAGTAGGAATGGAGAATTAAAATATTCTTCACGAAAGTATTTTTATATTAGACGATAGGTGGGAAGAGGGGACAAGGAGAAGGTAGGAATAGAAATAATATTTACTTAGAAAGCAGTCATATTAGAATGTCTTAATTTTTTGGTTTCAACTAAAGCTTTCTTGAAGATGGCAATGAAGTTAGAGAACAAAAGCGGAGCCTGAGGGCAGTGTAAAACGTGACTGTGAACTAACAGGAGTGAAAACCGTACTGACAGAGCAGTTTACTAAAGCCCCTCAGGCTAGGTGGGACACATCAGAGTTGAAACGAGAGAGAAATTGAAGAAGCAAAGTGAGGTGACGGGTCTGCTCAACATTTGATTGCTGGGTATTGAGTCGTCCACACATGCCAGCCTCGTCTATGCACTGGGTTCCCAGGTGTCTCTAAGGATGGTTAGACGGACCGTTACTAAGGCCAGACTGAGCAGAGAGTCTAGGCTAAAGCCATGTCCAGGCCAGACCTTATAAGGGTCCAGTAGTCCACATTTATGAATTTAGTGAGTTGTGCTAAACTTTGCCAAGAAAGATATGAACAAATTACGTTTAAGGACTTTAGCTTTTTTCCTACTTAAGAAAAACATAGTTTTAGTAGCTAGTTTCCAACTCTAAATCTATGACTAAAAATGTGTGTTTCTTTTTGGTTTTTGTTTGTTTGTTTGAGAGGTTTTTCACTATAGGGCATGTGCACTCGCCAGACAGACAGACAGAGAGACAGAAAGCGAGAAATCACCCCTGGGGGGGGGAAGATGGCCATGCAGCAATCCCTTCTCCTCTCAGGATCTTGGGCATGCGTGCACACGTGCCCAGTGTGAGTTTAAGCCACCAGGTCCAAGACTTGAACCGCGGTCAGCTACATGGGAGTCCAGCGACATAGCCATTACGCCAACTGCTGGTCCCAAAAATGTGGTACTTTTAAAACTGTATTTATAAAACTGAAAATACCTGATAATTTTTATTATTTCCTTGGCTTAATTTATAAAATAATTTTAGCTGAGAGCAGATTATTTATGTACTGGTGTGTTTTCTTTAAGTACATTTCTCTTGTACATTCTGCATGGCAAATACAGATTGTTCACATTTCTGTATTAACTTCTGATAATGCGATTCTAGTGGAAAAATTTACTTTGCTTATATTTCACATTCTGTTAAAGTCCATTTGAAAGAAAAAAAATGTTCTTCAGTTGCTTAATAGGTAGTGAGCTAGGACAATCAGAGGTCTATTTAATCACAGTAAAATACGCCGAGTATATGTACGCTAAGAGTTTAGTAGCCACACTCTTTTTGCAACTTACATTTTTGGTTACCCTCAACTTGAATAAACTAATGGGTGATTTTTTTCAGTAGCCAAAAGCCCTTACAAATTATCTAGATGTTATTTGAAATGTGTTTTGTCACATTATACACAAAAATATATTTTGAGCAAGAGTAGCATCTTACAGCAGATCTGCTGTTTTTATTAGTGATTACTCTTAGTCTGCTTTTTAGGGCCTCTCGGTACAGCCAGCCAACCTGGAAATTCTGAACTTTGTCTAGCAAGGGACTAGGGAAGTAATGTAACTAGGATATCGAATGTGTCTAGGTTGAGAAGGGTATCAATTTAATCCAAAGAGAATAATTCTCTTTCACTCATTTCAGATCATTGGTTAAGAGGCATGGTAATGGTCACGTAATTGGGAGTAGCTGTGCGATGAGGAAGTAATGAATATTAAGGCTTTAATTTTAGTAGATATCAAAGTTATTGAAGAGAGAACTAAACACAAAAGGTATGAGGAAACTTGTTAAGCTATTTTTTAACGATGTGATTCAGCTATATTTTTAGCATATTGTCTCCCTAAAACATAGAGGAATTAAGTGATGTTAGTACACGGCTCTGCCTGAACTTAATCTGTATTAAATACTGTTAAATGATGAGAGGAATTTGGCATTTCATAAAATATAGATCTAATTTTTAAGTTACTAACTTTTAAAAACAGTCTTATTAAAATTAACTTATTAAAATAAGTCTTGGGACCAGCAGTTAGCATAATGGCTATGTCACTGGATTCCCACGTAGTCTATCATAGTTTGAGTCCCGGACCCGGTGGCTTAAACTCACGCTGGGTGCGTGCGCGTGCGTGCCCAAGATCTCAGGAGGAGAATGGAGGAGAAGGGATTGTGGTGTGGCCATCTCCCTGGGGTTTGATTTTTTTGTTTTCTGTCTCTCTGTCTCTCTCTGTCTTTCTGGCCAGCACACGCGCCCTATAGCAAAAACCAATCCACAGGGGGAAAAAAAAAGTCTCACTAATTACACAATTGGTTAAATAAGTTATATTACTTAAACAACAAGCATAGCTAATATTATTGACCTTAAAAATCAATATTTAGTAATAAGTTTTGCGTCAGTATTATTTTTTTTTTTTTAGCGGTAGTTCTTTATGGTTGATTCCACAGACTATTGAGCTAGGGATATCTGGGCTTAAACTCAACTCTACTTTTTCTCTGTGTAACCTTGAACTGCCTACTGATTTCACTTTGACTCAATTTTTTGTGTCTAAAACAGAGATTACAACACCACCTGCCTTAGGAAACTGTTATGAGGAGGGAATGAACTAGCTCATGTGAAGTGTTTAGAACAGTTTCTGAAATAAATGTTAGCTATCATAGTGGGTGATGATGAACAATGACAGAAAAACTTTGAAAGGGTAAAAAGTTTGTCCTGTGAATAGATGTAATTAAATAAGTTTACTTTGGAAAATATAACATTAAGAGAAATTATATAGCTGATATTTTCAACTATTTGAAAAAGATTATATTTAGTAAGCAAAAAAGATTGATTTTATGTTATTGTGCAAAGCCAAACTAGAAGCCTTTGATAGAAACTAAGGACAAAGTGGGCCAGTTAAAGGAAAATTACTCTCTGAGGCAGTGTTTCCTGAAGTGTGGTGTGCTTGCTACTTGGAGCGCCTAAGGTGACTTTTGGTGGTGGTACACCTTCAAGTAAATGCATGACTGTTACTTAAAGAATATTCCTTTAAAAGTACAGAAATGAGAGGAATCTGTGATGTTGCTGTGATACTAGAATTGAGTCTCTTCAATAAACAATATGTAAAGATTGTATCATTGTTAGGCCTATATGACAAATATTGTACAGGTTTTATGATTCTACCTTAATAGATAAATTAGAAGTTACGGTCAAACTTTTAGACATTCCTTTAAATAAGGGATAAACAGAAGATGAGATAAAAGTCAAGAAATTGGGGGACCAGCAGTTGGCATAGTGGCTATGTTGCTAGTCTCTCATGTAGTCAACCGCAGTTCGAGTCCTGGACATGGTGGCTTAAACTCATCTTAAACTCATGCCAGGCTCATGTGCATGCGTGCCCAAGATGCCAAGAAGAGAATGGAGGGGATTATGGTGTGACCATCCCCCCTGGGGGGTGATTTCTTGGTTTCTGCCTCTCTGTCTCTCTCTTTCTTGTTGAGCACACGCAACCCTATCACAAAAAAACTCAAAAAAAAAAAAAAAGTCAAGAAATTGATCAAAACTGTGAAGTTCCTCTGGCAAATCCTGGACTTTGTGCCTCTGTTTACTCCAGTATATATAAAAAAGTATAATGCCACACCATCATTATCTCATGGTGTAGATTTTAAAATTGTTTAAATGGGGCTAGCAGTTGGCATGGCAGTTAAGGCGCTAGATTCCTACATGACTGATAGCAGTTCAAGTCTCAACCTGGAGGCTTGCTTTCTCACGTTCTCTCTCTCTCTCTCTCACACACACACACACACACACACACACACACACAATCACACATGCACTATAGCAAATTTAAAAATAATAATAAAATTTAAAAATAATTATTTTAAAATGTTTAAACGATAAAAACAATACCATATAAAGATTACTGTAAGTAGGCTTCTATTTCTGAACAGACTTCCTCAAATCAAATTGAAATCAAATTGAATTGACTGCTGGATACTGAAACTATGAAAAATTCAGATGCCATTTTAGGGAAGGCACATTATGTGGGCATGTATAGATTATCTAAAAGCCAAAGGTTTGGCACTATTTGAAGTTAGATTGGAAGCTTGACTAAGTGTTTAAGTGTTTAAATCTTACATATTTTATTATCACTAATAAAAACAACAAAATATGGGGGTTTATTTCTCTCTCTCTCACACACACACACACACACACACACACACACACAATCACACATGCACTATAGCAAATTTAAAAATAATAATAAAATTTAAAAATAATTATTTTAAAATGTTTAAACGATAAAAACAATACCATATAAAGATTACTGTAAGTAGGCTTCTATTTCTGAACAGACTTCCTCAAATCAAATTGAAATCAAATTGAATTGACTGCTGGATACTGAAACTATGAAAAATTCAGATGCCATTTTAGGGAAGGCACATTATGTGGGCATGTATAGATTATCTAAAAGCCAAAGGTTTGGCACTATTTGAAGTTAGATTGGAAGCTTGACTAAGTGTTTAAGTGTTTAAATCTTACATATTTTATTATCACTAATAAAAACAACAAAATATGGGGGTTTATTTAGTATTAAAGAGCAATTCAAAATGGTATATCCTTCAAACATTTCTTTCTGTTTGGATTCCATTGTAATCTCCCTACCCTTCTCGAGAACAAGGAGAATAGCATACATTGTTAGTACATACGATTTTTCAAAGGAGGGACAAGAAGCATGGGGTGGGAGCAGTGATGCTAGCAAGCTGGTTTGTCATTTAAGTTTGCTGTGGTTACCAACATACACTCGTGACTCTGATCAAGAGTTTCTTGTACTGTGGGAAGGAAAGAAGTTATATGTATCTTATGATTGAGAAAATTGACTTAGTAATGAAATTGTATTTCTGAAGGTAGATGATCTAATTTACACTGTATTGCAAATCATAAATTGTAAGTCATAAATGTGGGAAATTTAGGTACTTAGTTCTTTTTTGATGCTGGCAGAAGTGAATGGAATGGATCACAAGATTTTGTTTGGCTCTTATAAAAGATGATTTCATACAACAAATTGTTCACTTTTTTCTTAACTGTATTCTAAATGAATTTAGAGGGGCATATCATTTAAAGAAGTCTTTTAATAAGTAATAGAAGTGCCACTTAATGATTTTTTTTTAAAATCAGGAATTCCTGGTAATAGAAACATTGGTAGGAAAGTGAACACACACACCATTGTTTATTGTCTACTAGCAGATTGATTATTTCCATGACAGTGAATAGGAATGCTTCACATGAGTTAGTTTCATCTGCAAACAGTTCTATTTTTGGTAATGTAGAGACTTGGAATTTGAGTGTTGTCCTAAAGATAAATGGAATAGTCCTTCACCGGATTCTAAAATTCCTCAGGTATGAGATAGGTGGAGAAATTTTCTGAGTAATTAAGTTCAAGCCTAGGAATGCGATGACACTTGAGATGCTGTGAATATGTATACATATTTTCACTATTTTAGTATTGGATAGCTTTAGCTAAGACCCTAACAGCTAAGAACATAAGCTGGTTACGATTTGTCATTAATGCTCTCAGTAAATCAAGAATTACATGCAACACTATGACTTCATCTAATTTATCATTTGATTTTTAAACTTGATGAAAATAGTTTCATTGGCTTTATAAATCCTTGACCCTTTCTACTCCTTATGAATTAAATTCCTCAAAGAAAACATGTACCAGATTATTATCGTTGGGCCATGCCTAGGGATAAGCAAGAAGCCCAACTCCTGAGATTTATGCTGTGAAGTGTTTTGGAGCCTGTTGATTATTTCCAGGCTTAATACAACTTATTAAGACCAGAGAATTCACTTATCTATGGCCTATTCTTTATAACTTTGCTAAAATTCCTTTTAGCAGTCTGAGTTTCCACAGTTGATCTTTCATTACTTTGAGACTGGTTTTTTTTTTTAAGGCATTTATAAATCTGAGAATACCTAGACAACAAAATCCTAAATGCTTCTTTTATCTCCTCCTTCACCCTAAACTAATTTATAGGTCAGGTAAACTGTGAAATAAATCTGCCAGGCTTTGGTAATTAGAGCTCAAGGTCAGGTTAATTGTGCAGTAGATTATAGCTAAGTAAAGGCACTAAAATCGCAGAGGTGCTGATGAGGATTTTGATATAAGATATGTAAGCTTTATATTTACTATTTCTTAGACATGCGAATGACTATGAGTAGACATGTTTGTTTTTCCTGCTTTTTAGTATAGAGAAAGTAATACTGTATTCGCACTTCATGGGTACAATTCGCTATATTAAAGCCTTAGTAAAAATTTTTAAATAAATTTTGTATAACTTTTATAAGAGAATGTATTTAATGATGTGAAATATTTTCTTTTGATCTTTTAAGTCTTATGCTTTTGGACAAACTGGAAACTTTAAATATATATTTTGGTTTTAGATTTACTCAGTATTGAATTTTTCCCAGGTCTCCAAAAGAAGTCTTAATTTTAGCAGTCATTTTTTGGTTTACTGTCTTTATTTCATATAGTGATTCCGGGCTAAAAACACTCTTCGTACAGTCATATTTGGGGGAAGGAATTACTTAAAAAACAAGTGATGGCTTTTATTAAATGGGTAGTTTTTATGAAAAAGAAATTGCAGTATTTTTCCCCAAAGGAATTATGTATACTGTTAGTGATATAGATTGAAATGCCTGTCAACTTTTTTCTGTTAATTTCTATTTTGTAGTATTTACTATGCACACTATAATTCTGTGTTGTTATTTATAGTAATTCATACCTGAATCCTTCTTGCCTCACAGGTAGACATATAAACTGTTACTAAATAACTGATATTGAAAGGATGGAAAGTTTTATTCACTGTATCACTAATTATTTTCTGAACTAAAGTTTAAAAAGAGGCTCATTCCTTACATTCTAAGCTGCACAAGCTTCAGAGTATCAGCTTAGTAGTTGTATACCTTCAGTCATCTGCATGTTTCAGTACTGCTTCCATGCAAGGCTTGTCATAATGTGGATTAGAGCTGAATAACTTGGTTCAACTGTGTGTTGAACTATGATAAATAGAAAAATTGGAAGTCAAGTTGTATCCCTTTATTGGAAAAATTATTTGGGGTGCTATTTAACTATAAAGTGTTGTATGTTTCTATCATGATCAGATGAAACAAATATTTAACTGAATTTTAATATAAATGAGAATAAGTGTATATTTTCTGTTAATTTTTCAGAGTTAAGGTTCAGGTGAGATATTACATTGTAAATGGTAAAACATATGGTGAGATTGTCATAGATCTTAAAACAAGTAATTTCCAGATGCCCACATAGCTTTTCATATCACAAATATCTATATTTGTGGGCTTATTTTTAGTTCTGACATTTTACAATTTGTCCTTTGTTTACATGCAGCAAGGAGTTATGGGCGAAGACGAGGTAATTTATTTCTGTTTTATGGGATAACTGTTTCTAACTGGGTTTTAATGATGACTGTTGTAATTAATTATTCCATATCTTCTATGTAATGTCTGAACAATTGTAATTTGATTTGAGTACTTGTTTGTCAAATTTCTGAATTCTAAATTTCTTAACCTTTAAACCACATTTTCATACTAATTATGATTATTTAATTTTCCCCTTTTAAACTGTCCAGATTTTAACTATTTTAAAGAAATTTTCCCTTTATCTTCTAAAATAAAGATGCTGTTTATAGCTTGTCTGCTTAAAAATATGTTTAATAAATATTAGTGAAGTTGATATGTCGTAAGATTCTTTCTACTCTAAATATGTAGCTGATTATATATAATGGGTTATATTATCTGTAGAATATAATTTGCAGCTATTAATTATTAGTTTTATGTTTGACCTAGTTGAAAATAGAATACGTGCCAAATAGGTTCCAGTAACAGTGATTTATAGGAATCACGTTGTTAACATCTTCTAAGAATACAGTCCTTTCTCTCCTCTAAGATACACCCACACATCCTTTTCTCGCTCTCGTTTCCCTACTATTAATTATTAGTTTTATGTTTGACCTAGTTGAAAATAGAATACGTGCCAAATAGGTTCCAGTAACAGTGATTTATAGGAATCACGTTGTTAACATCTTCTAAGAATACAGTCCTTTCTCTCCTCTAAGATACACCCACACATCCTTTTCTCGCTCTCGTTTCTCTACAAGAATATTCCCCTCAAAGTTCTTCTGTGATATCATGAAGGAAGAAGCTAGGACTGTGATACAGGAAGGTTATTGACTCTGCAGGAAAGCAGCTGACATTTTCTGTCTAAAACTTTACCTCTCTCTTTTCCATATGTAAAAATTGAAAGTGAGAAAGTAGATGCAATGAGAGAAAGCAAAAGTCACTTCATAATACTGAGTGGTATTTCCAATTTTGTATTTTAGATCATCTTGATTTAACTTCATTTTTTGGAACTTGAATTCTTCAAATACTTGACCAAATTTGAGGTCTTTAATTTTCTGACTAAAAATAATGGAGGAGAAAGAAGCTTAAGACTTAGAATACTGAAGTTCAGTAATTTTTTTTTTTTTTTAAGAGAGGGATTTTTGCTATA
Organism: Tupaia belangeri chinensis; assembly: GCF_000334495.1. Lineage (NCBI taxonomy): Eukaryota > Metazoa > Chordata > Mammalia > Scandentia > Tupaiidae > Tupaia > Tupaia belangeri. Next base: position 1,806,890 of record NW_006159608.1, on the reverse strand, counting down.
AGGTGCATGCACTTACCAGAGAGAGAGACATACAGAAATTGAGAAATCACCCCCCCCCCCCCCCCCCCCCCCGAGGGGCGCCCCCGCACCCCCCGCCCCAAGGGGGATGACCACACTGCAACCCCTTCTTCTCCAGTCTTCTAGGATTTGGGGCACACACTCACAAGCACCTGGCAAGAGTTTTAAGCCACTGAGTCCAGGTCTTAAACCATGATTGACTACGTGGGAGTCCAGTGATGTAACCATTACGCTCTCTGCTGATCCCAAGTTTGTTTAGTGACTTTTTAAAGACTGCTATTAGCAAGTTCAGAGTGGATGTGGGACTTAGAATTTTAGTACCTATTTTCAGAACTATGAACTAGCTTATTACCCAATGATATTTTAATATGGAGCTTCCCTTCCCTTGCGAATGACTCACATAGCAATCTCTAATTTTTAGGTATATTAGAACTATAGAGCAATTCAGGATTATTTCTCATTATAGTTTCTTTGAAGTTTAATTACTTAGCCTAATTTGGCATACTTCAGAGATCTGTCATGATCTAGGAAGTTTGCAGGAACAAGGTATCAGAAAGTCATGTCTTCTCGGGGACCAGCAGTTAGCGTAATGGCTATGTCGCTGGACTCCCACGTAGTCGACCGCGGTTCGCATCCCGGACCCAGTGGCTTAAAACTCACACTGGGCGCGTGTGCGTGCGTGCCCAAGATCCCGAGAGGAGAATGGAGGAGAAGGGATTGCGGCATGACCATCCCCTCTAGGGGGTGATTTATCGCTTTCTGTCTTTCTGTCTGTCTGGTGAGCGCATGCAAAAACCTTTCCAAAAAAAAAAAAAAGGAAAGTCATGTCTTCTCAGGACTAGCAGTTGGCATAATGACTATGTATACTTCCTGTCTCTCTGTCTCTGTCTGTCTGGTGAGCACACATGCCCCATAGCAGAAACCTCTCCAAAAAAAGACAAAACAAAAAGAAAGTCATGAGTCACATCTTCTTTTATCTTAGTTCAATAATTATAAATTATGCTATTGATGTTAGGAAAAAGCAAAACTTCATTGCCCTGCTTTCATTATTGTAATTACTTGTTACTTTTTAAAATTGTGATTTCTGGTTTTGCATATAATCATTGTACATCTTAGTGGGGTATAGTATATCTTTCCAAAGCATGCGACACAGTGTGTAATGTCCAAATGCTCATCTTCAGTGTTGAACATTACATTATGCTGTATAATAGTTCTAGGATTTTTTTGGTGAGTGGAGGGGTAAATTGAATTGTCAGTAACGTTTTAGAATGGTTATGATAAAAAACAAAACCTTAAAGAGTACTGGCAAAGTTGTGGGAAGAAGGGAACCTTCATCTACTGCTGGTGAGAATGTAAATTAGTATAACCACATTGGAAAACAGTATGGGGCTTCCTCACAAACCTAGAAATGGGTCTGCTGTCTAGCCCAGTCATCCCACTACTGAGTGTTTACCTTAAGGACAGGTAATCTCTGTCAGACAGACATTGCACATCCATGTTTATTGCAACATTATTCACAATAACTATGACATAGACTCAGCCTGAGTGCCCAACAACCAATAAATGGATTAAGAAAATGTGGCTCAGGGACTAGCAGTTAGCATAATGGCTATGTCGCTGGACTCCCATGTAGCCAACCATGGTTCGCATCCTGGTCCCGGTGGCTTAAAACTCAGGCCGGGCGTGTGTGCGTGTGTGCCCAAGATCCCGAGAGGAGAATGGAGGAGAAGGGATTGCAGTGTGGCCATCCCCCCTAGGGGGGGTGAGTTCTCTCTTTCTGTCTCTCTGTCTCTGTCTGTCTGTCTGGTGAGCGCATGTGCCCTATAGCAAAAACCTCTCAAAAAAAAAAAAAAAAAAGAAAAGAAAATGTGGCTCATATACACGGAATAAAACACTATGAAGAACAACTGTATCCTATCATCCACACAAAGTCAGTGACGTAGAAGACATAATGCTAAGTGAAAAAATCCAGGCTATGAAAGACAAATATTATATGTCCCTACTTAACATTACCAAAAGTCCACATTATATAGCAGGAACTGAAGAACTTGATGGTATAAAAGTGGGAAGAATAATGGTAGATACCAGAAACTGTGTTGCTTTGACGGAGGTTTCGAGTGGGGGAGATTGGGAGAGAATGATTAACAGACACAAGAATGCATGTGAACAAGCCAAGTAAGTTCCAGAATGGTCTATCCCTGCTTTTAGATATGAACTTGATACCATTCCTATATATCTTTATCTCTGAGAGCCATAAAGAGTTCTACTTCAGTACTGCCTCCCAGTATTGGAAGAATACTTTTAGGTTTTTTTTTTTTTTTTTTTTTAAACACTTCTGGTAAAAACCTACTTTAGGACAGAACTGATGTGTTTGGCTAAGAAAGAGATAACACCTGAATTTTCCTCAGCTTATATGGCATGAGTAATTTTTTTTTTAATTTTTGCCATTTAAATTTTAATTTTTGCTGGAGAGAGACAGAGACAGAAAGGGAAAGCAAGAAATCACCCCCCAGGGGGATGGCTATACCACAGCCTCTTGTTCATTCTCTTCTTGGGATTTTGGGCATGCATGCACATTTACCTGGTGAGGTTTTCAAGCCACTGGGTCCAGCAGTTGAACTGCGCTTGGCCACATGGGAGTCTAGTACCCTAACTGCCATGCCATCTGCAGGTCCCAACATGAGTAATTTTTTAAGTTGGTCCTCCATGGATAGTAGGCGCCTGCTTTTAAAGTGTGATGTTGATAATTATAAAAAGTATCGTTAGAAATAGCTATTGAGAGATTCTACTTGAATTTGAAAGTACTTTGGTATAGTAAATAATTCAATGTTTTAGAAACCCTGCATACCAAAGAGTAACCTGAAAAGGGCTAGAAATACTTACCTGATTCTCTTCCTATTTCTACTCACTCACTCCCTCATTCTCAGACTGATAACCTTTTAGCCATTAAGGACCCTCTTGTATGGCTTTCATGTTTTAGATTTGATCTATCAAAGAAACTGCACTTGTTCATTTATTTAGGTATTTTTAAAATGAATGTCATATCTCCTGTTCATATGGAATATGTTGTGCTGAACTGCTGGAACTTTGCCAAAAATAAGACATGGCCCTTTTGCTAGTGCAATAGTTAGTGACCAGTATTGTTTCCAAAAGGCATTCTCACTTTCTAGTCCAGCTTAGAACTGGAAAGTTTTTGGGTTTTGTTTTTCCCTCCCTTACTTGCTGCATTTGACTCCTCTGTCATGCCATCTGCTGGTCCCAACATGAGTAATTTTTTAAGTTGGTCCTCCATGGAGAGTAGGCACCTGCTTTTTTTTTTTTTTTTTTTTTTTGAGAGTTTTTTTCGCTATAGGGCGTGTGCGCTCACCAGACAGACAGAGAGACAGAAAGCGAGAAATCACCCCCCCAGGGGGGATGGTCACATCGCAATCCCTTCTCCTCCATTCTCTCGGGATCTTGGGCACGCATGCACATGCGCTCGGCGTGAGTTTTAAGCCACCGGGTCTAGGACACGAACCGCGGTCGACTACGTGGGAGTCCAGCGACATAGCCATTATGCTAACTGCTGGTTCCCAATAGGCACCTGCTTTTAAAGTGTGATTTTGATCATTATGAAAAGTATCGTTAGATACTTTTAGTATCTATAGGCACAGAGTGGCTGACTTCGTTTAAAAGACTTCTTGACCACAGTCAAACCAAATTGCTACCAAAATGATTATATGTTTTAATTTCCTTAATCATATCAATAAGAACTTGAAATCATGCTTGCTCTCAATATTAATTTATCAAATATGCCTTAGGAATAATTAAGATTTAATTATATTGCAAGTAATTAAGAAGCAACCACGATTTCTTCCCCTGCTTTGTTGGCACCTCCTGCTGCTATTATAGATCTCTACCCCTTGGGAGCCACCACCAGCCACTCCAGAGTTGCCTGGGGCAGCGTGAGGAAGGAGGGACAGGCACGTGGAGGGCCGACCTGATTACGTGGAGAGTGCTAATGTCCGCATTTATTGCTCAGTATTTCTGTCATTGCGTTCCGAGGGTAGACATGGTGGTGGGAAGTAAGAGTAGGATGGGGCTTCCTGGGAGAGATGTAACTTAAACACTCTTACCCTAAAATGATTTTGTATCATATTCTGTCCCTTTTATAAAGGATTAAAAGGATTATTCTGTGGGAACCAGCAGTTAGCGTAATGGCTATGTAGTCGACCGTAGTCGACCGCAGTTCACGTCCTGGACCTGGTGGCTTAAAACTCACTCCAGGCGCGTGTGCGTGCGTGCCCAAGATCCTGAGAGGAGAATGGAGGAAAAGGGATTGCAGCGTGACCATCCCCCCTGGGGGGTGATTTCTCGCTTTTTGTCTCTATGTCTCTCTCTGTCTGTCTGGTGAGCGCATGCGCCCTGTAGCAAAAACCTCTCCCCCGCCCCCCCAAAAAAGGATTATTCTGCTGTGCTCCAGACATAATAAAAATACACGAAACATTTTGAACAATTAAAAACAATTTCTTTGGTTTAGTGTATTAAGCTCAAAGAAATGATATTTTATAGCAGGTAAGCCCGTAGCTTGAGTTAGTAGATAATACATAGAATTAGAATAGGATAAATAATTTTAAAGGGAAGCAAATTATGGAAGTTAAATTATAGGGATTTTATTTATTCATAGTATATAGCTATTCACATTTATAAATGTGCTATAGTAAATAAGGGTTTCTTCAGATACAGTGTACTATTTGAAGTTAATCCAAAATTGTCCAATCTGAAACAGTATTACAAAGTAACCGAAATAAGTGTATATCCCCTAATAGCACCATTACTGTATCCTTCATGATTAAATCAGGGCTAAAATCCTCATCTTTGATCAGTAAGTACCATAACTGTCAAAGAATGGTCAAGATCCTGAAGCATGAAAAAAAAAAAATCAGGGTAATATTTTAAAGCAAGAGTTAGCAATCTGTGACCCACAGGCCAACCTCCTGTTATTTTAAATGAAGTTTTATTGGCCTACAGCCATAATTTATACATACATTTACTTTCCTCCTGGCTGCTCTGTAGCTGTAATCATGACAGAGTTGAATAGCAGTTACAGAGAATATATGGTCTGCGATACCTGAAATGTTTACTGTCTGACCCCTTACTGACAAAATTTGCAGACTCCCACCTCCTTAAATGAGTTGACTGTACCTGCTCCATACCTATACCCAAACATAGCATTTTTATGTGAACGAAACACAATTTTAGTGAACCTAGTTTTAAAGTGTATCTGCGTGTGTATAAAAATTAAGTTTATGAAAACATAAGGTACTAGGTTATAACTGGATTTTTAAAGTTAGGTTTTTCATTTTTCCTCTGTGGAAAAAAAGCAAAGGTATTATTGAGGCCGAGTATTCAGAGCTAGGTGTCTTTTATATTGCCTTTCTCAGTTCTTTGGAGAGGCAGATATGATCAGTGAAGTGATTCAGTAGGAGTTTCCTAAGAGAGATCATTCCTGAACATACTTATTTGTTTTGATAGGGTTTTTTTTGCCCTCAATTTTTTTATATTAAATAGGAATCATGCCATCATATGGGTAAGTTTTATGGAGTGACTACTAGCACTTCAGAAGATAGAATATTCATGTTAAACCTTAATTTGTATAGTTTTGTGTGTTTTTATTTTCATAACATTCCATAAATAAAATTGTAGGATAATACATTAAGAGTAAAGAACTATTCTTAGAGCCAAGCAGTAAATTGACTAATTTTGTGCAAACATTTTCTTTACCTCTTTTGCTTCCCCCCAGTAATATGTTGGAAACAATTTTATCCTAGGCTTCCAGAATTAGACCAAAATCTGAAAAATTAAGTAGAATTATTGATGTTTGAATGTATTGGCACAGCCTCAAGTCAGGCTTCATAATTACCTACTTCTCCTCTAACATGCATGCATGTGTGCTGCACATACACATGCACAAGGAGAACATATATTAGAAAAGAGCTGTCAGTCTGCCACAAAAGTGTAATCATAATTTAGCCTATACCTCCTTCAATTTAGAAAGCTCTTAGAATAGTCTTTATTATTATATTTTATAGAACAGTAGCTTGAATCTTGATTGCATTTTGTAAAGCTGTAATAATGAAAACAGCATGGTACTACAGGCATGTAGAGCAGTGAAACAGAATATAGAGACCCCAGAAATAAACCACAACACATTGTCTGCCTTTTGCCTTTGAAAAAGGCACAAGACAATCCAGTGGGGAAAAGAAAGTCTCTTTAGCAAATGTTACAAGTGTCTCTCACCACTAATAAAAATTCACTCAAAATGGATCAAAAATTTAAACCTAAGGGAAAACTCTTGGAGATATCAGAGTAGGCAAAGACTTCTTAAATAATACCTCTAAAACACAGGCAGTAATCCCCAAAATAGACAGTGGGATAATACCGGGTTAAAAGCTTCTATTCTGCAAAAGAAATAATTAGAGTGAGGTAACAACCCTCAGAATGGGAGAATATATTTGCAAACTATGCCTCAGATAAGGGACTGATACAGGGAACTCAAGCAGATTACCCCCCAAAATATTAATAATAATAACCCAATTAAAAGATGGGCAAATGAACTGAACAGACAACTCACTAAGGAAGACATACAAACAGCCAAAAAGCATATAAAAAATGTTCAGCATCCCTTTTCAGAAGTCAGATACAAATCAAAACCATAATGAAATACCATTTAACCTCAGAATGACTAAGATTAAGAAAAGAGAGAGAGAGAAAGGTAGTAGGAGTTAATGTCATTGGACTCCCACGTGGCCAATCATGGTTCAAGTCTCGGACCTGGTGGCTTGAAAATTATGCCAGGTATATGTGCATGCATGTCCAAGATCCTGGGGTGAGAATGGAGGAGAAGGGATTGTGGTGTGGCCTTCCTCCTGGGATAGGGAGGGAGGGTAATCTCTCACTTTACCTCTTGCTGTCTTTGTCTCTTTCTCCAGCGAGCGCATGCCTCCTAAGGCAAAAATCTCTTTAAAAAAGTTTTTTTTAAAAAAAGTAACATGAATGATTAGTGTTGGTAAGGGTATGGAGAAAAGGGCATTCCATTGCTAAGACATGGAATCAACCCAGATGTCCACAGACAGATGTATGGATTAAAAAAGTGTGGAGATATACACTGCAGGATACTGTTCAGCCATAAAAACAAACAAAACAAAACAAAACAATGAGAGCCAGGCATTTGATAGAAAGTGGATGAATATGAAAGATTTACTGTTAAGCAAAGTGATCCAGACTATGAAAGAGAGGCATTGTATGTCCCCACTTAGTATATACCAAATGTCTGCACTCTATGGTAGAAACTGGAAGATTCTGAAGATATAAATACATGAAGAGCAACTATGGTGGATACCGGAGAGAAAGAGGATGGGAGATGGGGGAGGGCTAGAGGGAGGGAATTAAAGGGAAAAAGAAGTAAAACATTTAAGAGATACAAAAATGGAAAATTATCTTTTGATAATATGTATGGTAATATCTTTGAACCAATATGCAGTGTATTCATGCTGGGAAATTTTGTTTGTTATGCTGTAATGATACACATGATTGAATGTGAAAAATAGTTGACTTTTTTTTTAAAGAAGCTTTTAGGAATATAAAAATTACCTCTGCAGGGCCGGCCCTGTAGCCTGGTGTTTAAGAGAGCTAGATGTTACATAGCTGACCATGCAAGTCAAAGCCCGCCCCAGTGGCTTGAAAAACATGCCAGCACACGTGCATGCGTATGCTCCCCAGATACCAGCAGCAGGGAGCAGTAGTGAAGAAGGGGTTGCTGGAGCATGACAACCCCTCATCGGGGGCTGCTTTCCTGTTTCCTACTTTCTGCCTCTGGAAAATGTAGGCCCCCTCTGGCAAAAAGAAAAAAGACATTTTCTAGTTATTTTTATTAAATTATTTGGCAGCTATTTGAATTGCTGTTAACTATCACAAATGAGGCTCATATTCGTGATGGTTGCTGTGTACCTTACTGTAAAATCTTAGTGAATTTTTTATTTTAGGAGAAAGTATATATATTTTTGGTCCTATTACAGGAATATAGATTCTATAATGCTGCCTCCATGTTATTGTTGAAAGTTCTGTCCAACACTGAAGCCATCCCAGGCTTTGATTCATTTTATTAATTTACTTTCGCTCTTTATCTCTGATCATTTTCTCTATCGCTAATCTTTATTGTAACTACCGTTTTACCTTTGAAATTGTATTGCACATTTTAGTCAGCCAACTTAGTATAAGCTCTTTCGTTTGTATATGTAGTTAGAGTTTTTCAGTATGTAGTTTAAAATATCTCCAGTTGTTTATATCTTAACTTCAGTATGGCCTTTGGAATGTTTTTGTGCTTCTCCTCAAGTGACTCTCTTCTACCTGGGAGCTCTGTCCTCCTTTGCTCCTCTTCTCAGTCTAAACCTGTCACATTCTTCGTAAGTCCACTCTTAAAGACTTCCTAGCTAGTAGACTCTCACTCCAACATTGGTTATAATTAGGCTTCTCTGCCCCTAAATTGTCGTGTTTTCTATTTGTATGTTTTCCTATTACAAAATTTCAGTTTGTTTTTCATCTGTATGTGTCTGTGCATATGTATATATGCATATACATATTTGCATATATGTGTTTTATACACACATATTCATACATTTTAAATTGGAATCGCTGGAGTAGCACTTTTGTGTTACAGCTCATTCTTGTCTTATAATAGGGCCAGGAATGTTGCATTGGGTTTATTTTATAATAACTATCCAGAGAATATAAATAAAGTATTTGGTGTCAAGATCAAGTGATAATTTCTAAAATAGAAAAACAAAAAACGGAAAGAAAAAATATATCACTTCAAGCAATGTAACTCTAATCACCATTTCAAATTGTTTTGACTACAAGGTTTGCAAGTTAATATACTTAGAGTTTCCATATTGTTTGGTTTAATAGCAGAGATAGTCTACCCATTTAAGATAGAAGATCTAGAGAAATACAAACGTGTAAATTCTGTTTTAAGAGCCTTAGAAATAACCATATCAACTCTTACTTATTTAAGTTTATTTATTCCAAGAGCAAGACAGAGCAAGAAAAACAGGCCAGGTACCCCCCACAGTCTCTCCACACTGAGACTCACCGCTGGCTTTAACTCGCTCACCTTAGGGCCTATGCACCACCCCAGCAAGCTCAGGGAGGTCCTGGAGTGCACACCAGCCCCTTTCCAGGCTGGGCTGCTCGCACTACTGCTGTGCCACCACCTGGCCTCTCAGTTCTTCCTTAAAAAAAAAAAGTTGACACAAATTTCAGTTTTAAAGAGAAGTGGTAAGATGACTGTTTCTTTGTGGAGAAAGAGTATAGAATGGAAATTACCATCAGTAACTTCTATTGAAAGGTTCTTATTGGAGAATAGAACTACATTTGTACACATGTACTATTTGTTTATATCCATTCCCTATTTATAAATGTCTGCGTCATTGTCCATTTGGGGCTTGTTAAGAAAGCTGCTATGAACAGATGTGTACCGTCTTGGTGTGTGGACATCAGTACTCATTTCTCTTGGATGTATAACTGAGAGTAGAAGGAATGGTTCAGAGAGTAAGTGTATGTTTAATGTCATTAGAAATGACCTAATAATTGTTCAGTTTTATACTCCAAAAAAGTAGGAGGCCAACTTTGGATTATTAGCTATATAATTTTACCCATTCTTTTAAGTATATAAGTAGTATCTAATTGTGGTTCTAATATACGTTTTCCTAATCTTATTTATGATCTACGGTTTTTCTCAAGATAAAAGTCTATTGGAGGGGACCAGCAGATGGCGTAATGGTTACGTCACTGGACTCCCACATAGATGACTGCAGTTCAAGTCCTGGACCCGGCAGCTTAAAACTCAAACCGGTGCATGTGTGTGCATGCCCAGAATCCCGAGAAGAGAACAGAGAAGAGGGGATTGTGGCATGGGCATCCCCCCTGGGGAGTGATTTCTCACTGACTCTCTGTCTCTGTCTCTCAGCAAGCACATGTACTCTATAGCAAAAATCTCTCTTTAAAAAAAA
>NW_006159608.1:1793482-1796605 GCF_000334495.1 Tupaia belangeri chinensis | reverse complement strand
CAGTGAGCACACACACCCTATAGCAAAAACTAAAAAACAAACAAACAAAAAAATAAGTATATTACAAGGAGAGTTGAGGTGTGGTAGTTAAAGCACTGGATCCCACATGCCCAACACTGCAGGTTTGAATCTTGGACCTGGTGGCCTGAAAAACGTGTCAGGTGCACGTGCATATGTGCCCAGACTCAAAAGGAGAAGGGACTGTGGCGTGGCCATCCCCCACCCAGGGGGTAATTTCTCACTTTTTTTGGCAAACGTACGTGCCCGTTGGCAAAAAAATAAAAGAAAAAAAGATATGTGGGAAAAACTTTATTATATCTTTAGAACTGGTAAGTTTTTAACGGTGTTAGAACTCTATGCTATGAAATACTTTCTAAAGTATTAACATGTCTGAAATGAGTGTAAATTATTTTAATGGATCTTGATGAGGTTCATTCTATTAAGAAAAATAGTTTCATGTTGAAGAGTTTTCCTTCCATTGATCGTAAATATATTAACATTTTTCATTGGTTCCTATTTCCAATAACAAAACAACATGGTTATCTTTCAGAATACTTTATATAAATGGAATTGAAATCTGTAATTATTTATTTAAAGAATTAATTTATTTATTTATTATGATTATTTTTAGAGGTTTTTGCTATAAGGCGTGTGTGCTCACCAGAAAGACAGACGAGAGACAGGAAAGGAGAAATCACCCCCCCAGGGGGGATGGCCACACTGCAATCCCTTCTCCTCCATTCTCCTCTCGGGATTTTGAACATGCACGCACACACACCCAGCGTGAGTTTAAGCCACCGGGTCTGGGACTTGAACTGCTATTGACTACATGGGAGTCCAGCAACATAGCCATTATGCCAACTGCTGGTTCCTATTTTGTTTTATTTATTATTATTTTTATTTTTCTATAGAGCTCATGCATTCACCAGAGAAAGAGAGGAAGTAAGAAAGCAAGCCTCCAGATCTGGGACTCATACCGTGGTCAGCCATGGGAGTTCAGTGCTTTATACCTGCTAGCCCAAAATCAGTAAAATAATTCTTCTTTCTTACCCAAATATCCCCTTTCTCTTGTAATTGTGTCTTACAAACTTCAACTTGTTACATTTAACACCTATCTAATTACAAGCTCATTCTCACAGGTTATTTAGTTGTCCTTTTGCCCTCGATTCATTTTATGCTATCATATTCCTAATTCTTTGTTTATATTACTTACATCTTCATGTCACATTTTTCCAAGATAATAACATGTCAATGATGGTTTATGTTGAGTTTTTATTTATTAAGGCACATACTATAGATAGTATGTATTGTCTCCATATTAAAGAAAAAAATCCTTAATATTGGAAGAAAAACAACCTGTGTACATTTCTATTTTCTTTTTCCTTCTTTAATACATTTCTAAGGACTAATTTTCACTTGATGTCTTTACAAAACTCTTTTTAACTGTTAATACATGTAATGTGAATTCTACCCAACTTTACCAAACCTGCTACCCTTGAAGATTACTCATAATACAGTTTCCATTTTTAAAAACCATTATCTAACATCTCATATTACATAATTGCTCTCCCCTGCTTTTCACTACATTATTTGTCTTTGGCGCCCTGTCACAGTAATATTTTGGCTTCTCTCTCACTCACTGCTCTTATTCTAGCTCCCTCCATGTTTCACTTCTTTGTTAGAAGTTTCCCACTGAACTGTCATTCTTTCTTTCTGGAGTTTTTAGTCATTAATATTCTGAAGAACCTTAAAATGCCCCTCTCCGTAGTTGACCCTAAATTATTTTCTCAGAAATATTACTCATTTCTTTTTTCTACTTAATTTTTAGCCTCCCATACTTGGTTCTAGATATTCTGTTAGCAGATGAAACTATATATCTAAAGCTTATTTCCCACTCTTATTCCCATTTGTGGTCTTTACATTTATTTTCCAAAACCTTCCTGTAGTTCTCCTTTTTTCATTTATTTTCCCTATTTTGTTTTCCATCTAGTTTTTACTGCAGACTGCCCTTTGTAGATTTTTTCTGTACAGTTTCTGGTTTGCTGATTTCAAACCACATTACTATATTTGCTGAAATAAGTCTTCCGAAACACAGAAGTTATCTTGCTTGAACCCTATATCCAGTCGGAGTTTTTGTTTTTGTTTTGGTTTGGTTTTGGTTTTTTCCACCTGCTATCAATAAATAAAATGTCTCATTAGCTTGGCATGTAAGTTTGAGTACTTTGGGTAGCCTCGGAGGACCTTTCTAGCTCTTTACTTCCTGTTTCCAACATGTTCCAGCCAACCTTCACTTTTCTCTATTTCTTAAATATATTTATTTTCCTCATTTATATATATATATATATATATATATATATGTACATATATGTACATATATGTACATTTGGAAAAAGCACTCAAAACTGCATAAATATTTGGAGCTATAAGTAGCTTACCCTCGCTAATGCCTTCAGTAAGCACCACTGCCTTTCCCCTTGCACCACAAATGGTAATTGCTAAGAAATGATCATTTTAGTAGCCTGACTGTTACACTTACTTCCTCGGAGGCACTCTGAGCTTTCTTATGGCTAAGTAGTAACATAGTAGACATCACCTTTTCCACTTACACATTCCTTGGGAGCAGGAATTAGGTGGTTTTATTTTTCTGATAGTCACAGAGATTCTAGCTTCAGGTTAGCTTCAGAAGACTATACGGGATGTGCCCTATACAAGGGTAGACTCCTGAAAGGCATCCCAGACTTCAGTGCATGTGCAGAAGCCCTGTGTCCCCTGCCGTGTGGTTGGCACATGTGTAATACGTTAGTGTAAGACCTTCTATACAAGTTCTACTTGCTGCCTTTCTTCTTATTTACTGTAATCTGCAATACTGTAATGTCCTTTTATCTAGTCAGTCTGTGTCACTCCCTTTCTGTCACCAGTTTCCAAAAGATCTCTCCTGTTATACATCCAGTCTAACTGTGCCTAGATATTAGATTCTTGCTGCTGTTCATAAAAAAGAAATCGAAGCGGTCTAGTTTTCCTTCTGTAGTGTGATTGTTGTCATGTGATTATGTTCATTTCTAAGTTATCCGTCAGATTGCTTCTTTCTCAAATTTAGAGAATTAAAGCCATATACCATCTCTT
>NW_006159608.1:1773095-1793451 GCF_000334495.1 Tupaia belangeri chinensis | reverse complement strand
CTTAATCTTTAAAAATATCTCTGTCACCTTCATTTTATAAGCCTTTGAATTTGTTATTGGTATTTTTTATGCTTGACTTTTGTTCGTCATTTTCTCAGAGCTGAGGTTCAAGTTGTATTTGTTTTGTATTTCAGGCCGTTCTTCGCTCTTTCCAATAGATGACGGCTTGCTAGATGACAGTCACAGTGATCAAGTTGGTGTTTTAAACTCACCCACATGTTACTCAGCTCATCAAAATGGAGAGCGGATAGAACGCTTCTCGAGAAAAGTTTTTGTTGGTGGTCTTCCTCCAGATATTGATGAAGGTAAGGTGGTAATTTGCACTTTAAAAAACAAAATATGTGAATGAAGATGTGGAATTTCTTTTTAATCTCTCAGACATTTTCAGAATTAGAATGGATATTCATCTCAGTTAAAATATTTTATTACCTGTTGAAATGTGGAGGTAATTGAACAAATAACTTTTTTAAAGATTTTATTCTTTTTATCTTATAATGCATATACTAAATATTACATGAGCATTTTTTGTAAATGAGATTTTAATACCATAGGTCATAGCCCAGTTTTTTTTTTTTTTAATACAGTTGACCCTTGAACAACATGGGTTTGAGCTGTGCAGATTCAGTTAATGTTTTTTTTTTTTCTTTTTCAATAAATACAATAAATTTATTTTCTGTGCCTTAGGATTTTATTTTTATTGTTTTTTAATTTTGTTTTTAAGTTTATTTGTTCCATGAGCAAGTGAAAGACAGTACTTCCAGCAGGATCCTGAAGCTGCCGTTCACCCTTGGTTCCATCCAGCCCTGTATCCTGGGCACATACATCTGGGCACCTCACGGAGGTGCCCAGACACCAACTAGAAACCTTCCCATGTGGAGCCATCTGCAGGGCTGTGCAGTTTGCCCCCACTGTACCACCACATGGCCCCATAATTTTTTATAATAACATTTTATTTGTCTAGTTTATTTTAAGATAAATTCATGTAGAGTTAATTATTCCACTCAGTGTTCTACTTAAAAATTGTTTTGACTAAAATAATCAATACATTTTACTTATTACTTTAATAAGGATTTTTTTTTTAAGTTTTTCTTTCATGAAGGAGAGAGAAAAGCACCCTCAACAGGGCCTTATGCCATCTTCCTGCTGCCCTCCCAGCAGCCAGGACCATGGGTACAAGCACACACACGATGCACACTGTCAACCTAGGAACCAACCCTGAGCTTCCACTATGGCTCCAGCAACTCAGAGCCATGTGCTATTGCTGTGCCAGTATAGCTGGGTCTCCAAGTTTCTGTACTCTAGTTTACCTTAGGGTATTTGCCACTTATTAAATATTAAATCAGTGTAACTTTAAAATATGGCATTTTTAGAATTGTTAAAGCTAATTTCTAATGCTTGTTATTGTACTTTCCTAAGATGAAATAACTGCTAGTTTCAGAAGATTTGGACCTTTGGTAGTAGATTGGCCTCATAAAGCAGAAAGCAAGTCCTATTTTCCACCAAAAGGTAAGGATTTTATTAATATTTGCTGGGGAATTTGTTGTATGAAGACTCAAAGAAATAATATCAATCCCTTACAATATGATTTCTATTCTTTTAGAATTGACTATGAGCACATTTTCATATAAAAATTAAGAGAATGATTTGTGGAGACTGATAACTGAATTAAATGGGGCAAAGTGGTCTTGAGAACTATTCCAGTTTTACTTTTACCCTTTTAGGAACCCTAACAGACTTGATAAAATGATTTTATAATGATTTCATAGATTTGAGTCACAACTATTTCAGTTATTTTCCATTTAATTCATCACTCTAAGCTTGGGTATAGACATGAAAGTATCTCTCAGTGAAATTAAGAATATGTGATATAATTTATATTTTATAAAATATGAAGCCATGAATAATTTGCATATGAAATGATTTTCATAAACGTTTTAGATAACAGTAGATAATAGCAGACTAGCATATACCGTACTTGGTGAATAAATAATTTAAGTGACTAGTGAAGTCTTTCGTTGTTTTTAACACAGTTCTATAAAGAGGTAAAATGTGAGGGGATATTTAATTGTAATAGTCATTTGTTAGGATAATACTCTGTCTGGTCACCAAAACACAGAGAATCACAAATGGTGCTAACATTCAGTGCAGGCCTCCTGATCTAGGCCACCATCTATGGGGAGAGGGAGACAAGGAGAACAGTTGAACACAGTCAGAAATATGCACGGCAGGGAACCAGCAGTTAGCATAATGGCTATGTCGCTGGACTCCCACGTAGTCGACCACGGTTCGTGTCCCGGACCCGGTGGCTTAAAAAACTCACGCCGGGCGTGTGTGCGTGCGTGCCCGAGATCCCGAGAGGAGAATGGAGGAGAAGGGATTGCGGCATGACCATCCCCCCTGGGGGGTGATTTCTCGCTTTCTGTCTCTATGTCTCTCTCTGTCTGTCTGGTGAGCGCACGCGCCCTACAGTGAAAATCTCTCCAAAAAAAAAAAAAAGAAAAGAAATACTCACGGCAGATTCTCTAAAGTGAATAAGAGAAGGGGAAGTTGAAAGACTAGACTTTTGTTTGAACATCACTGAAATACAATTTTAGGGACACACCCCCCCACACACACACATATATATACATTAATGTCATGGCTGAGTGCATTACCAAGCCTGGAGAAAAGATGCCAAAATGGTCTGAGTATGACTGTGGGAAAAGACGTGATAAAGCAGTTATTGATACACAGAAGCGAAAGGGAGATAAGTTCGGTGGTGCTGAATTGTGTAGGGCACTTGTGCTTTTTGTCATTGAGAATTGTAGAATCTCCATTAGTGATTCATAGTGTGTTAGAGAAATGGAATACTGCTATACCTACACACACACACACACACACACACACACACAGTTAAATCTTAGGCTTACAGGATCAACAAGAGCATCATTTGAGTAGAGTTTGGGATCCCAAGCCTCCATGGCAGTCTAAATAAAGCTATGACTCTCTCTCCATATATTCTTAGGTTTTCCTGCGATTTTGGAGTTTACTAGATTTGGAGGTCCCAAACTCTTGGTTTAGAAAGAAAAATAGCTCCATATAGGTAGAGATGTCCAATTGTTAGATTAATTTTAGGTTCTTATTGTGTACAGTTCTACTGTCTTATAAAGTTAGAATGTTCAACAAAAGTGCCTGTTGGTTTCTCGTGTTCCGACCTAAGTTACTGTCACACCTTGCCTGACCACCTACGCCATCACTCATCTGTCCATATGACCAGCCCACTCCAGCCCAGCCACACCAATCTCTCACAACTTACCTGATGGTATTATTCCAAACCTGGCGTACACTGTGTGTGGATAGTGTCCTGGCTGGAAGATTCTTCTGTGCGACTTCATCTGTGTACCCTAATTATTCTTCATATGTCAGCCATCAGTGACTCACAGAAAACCTCGAGGACGCACAGGGTTCTCCGGTCTCTTTCACAGTACTGATCACAGTTGCAGTATTACATTTTTACAACTTTACATATGTGATTATGATTAGTCTCTTTTAGCAATCTGTAAAACTGATTTTATTCAACTTTGTGAATATATTTTATATATTTAGTAATTTATACTGCCTAATAAATGGTATCTAAGCAAAAATAAATACTGTAATATAGGGAAATTACTTTTACCTCAAATAGGTAGAAGAAAGTGTGAGGAATTTTTAATTAAATCCAAAAGATACTGTGTAATTTAAATAGACAAAGAGAGTTGAATGGTTTCAACCAGTAATTAATACATAATTTTAGAAAAGAAGTAGAAGGGACCAGCAGATGTGTAATAGTTATTTTGCTCGACTCCCACATGATTAACTATGGTTCGAGTCCTGGACCCTGATGCTTCAAACTCATACCGGGCACTTGTGCATGCATTCCCCAACTCCTGAGAGGAAACTAGAGGAGAACGGATTGCGGCATGGTCATACGCCCTGGGGGGTGATTTCTTGCTTTCTGTCTCTCTGTCTCTCTTTTGCCCTCTGGCTAGTGCACATGCCCTAGCAAATATCTTAGAGAAGAAGGAGAGGAAGTAGAATTGTGTTAGCTGTAGATAGACATTTCTGCTCCTAAGGGGATGGTGCATCTAAGCCTGGAAAAGATACATTGAAACAGATGGAATGAAACAATAAACAGTAGTTGTCTCCATCTTTGCTAGCACCTTTGTCATTGTAGTTGTACTGTTTATTTTGTCAAACTGAAAAAGATAGCTTTGGCAATCATCGTGTTCTTGTTCCTAGAATGATTATAGTTCATTTTAGCCACTGACAAAGACCAGTGTTCTCAAACTTCCTTCATTCAAGTATTTTTGCTATTTCTGTAATTAATCATTCTCCATAGTTTGGAAAACACTGGTACACAAGCATGCAGTTTGTGAAGCTGCCTTATAGTTAGGTCATTGACTTGAACACTTAGATGCTGAATCACACGTTTCCTTTGCACCCACTAATGCTCACCTAAGTGATCATTAGCTTGTTGTAATAACCTCCAAACTATTACATTGTATGCTTTTGTAATAATACCTTAATATCTAACAGATTGTATTAGCTAGGTCATAATTTTCCTACTATATACTTAATTTATGTGATATAAATATTTCTTACCTAATAATAAAAATTAAAATATATTTAAGTTATTGAATTAAAGTATTTTTAATTAATCTGTATTCAAGTGTTAATATCAAAAATTATTACATAATTTAAGCAACATTGAAAGTGTTGAATTTACAGCATTATTTTACTAAATTGGTCTATATATATAGCTAGAGCTATAGATCTATCTATCTATCTATCTATCTATATATCCTCTTGCTTATTACAAAATGGTAACAGTTCTCAGATCCTTGCTTTTATTAAAATTAAAGCCTTAAAAAATCTGCATTTTTAAAGAATGATAAGTTCATTTAAGTTCCTATACTGTTGGTGGGAATGTAAATTAGTACAACCATGTGGAGAATAACATGGAGATTCCTCAGTAATTCCACTCTTAGAGATCTACCCAAAGGATAGGAAATCAGTTGGAAAAACACTTGCACATTTACATTTATTGCAGCATAATTCACAATTGCTAGGGCATGGAATCAACCCAGAACAGATAAGTAGATTTGAAAATGTAGCATATGTACTGTATGGAATACTACTCAGCCATAAAAAAGCAATGAGACCCTGATATTTGGTATAAAGTGGACGAATATGGAAGACTTAATGCTAAGCACACCAAGCCAGACTATAAAAGTTAGGCATTGAATGTCCCTACTTCGTATATACCAGATGTCCGTACTGTATAGCAGAAACTGAAAGATTGGAAGGAATGATAGCAGGGAGGACAATTGTAGGTACTAGAGAGTGTATAGAAGGGAGTGGGTAACAGGGCATGAGGGGGAGGGATCATGGTAATAAAATACAATGAAAAGTCAGCTGTTGATGATAGCGCGTGTGGCGATGGCTTTGGCCTGACTCGTGTGCACTGTATTCATGCTGTGAAAAGCGTGTTGCACACTGTAGAGATGCACAGGGATTGAACATCAAACTGTTTTCTATAAATGTATCCAATGTCAATAAATATTCATGTAATGGCAAAAAAAAATTGTTTCTAGCAATTAAGTCTATAATGTGGTTTTTAATCTTGCATAGTTGTATCTTCGGAAGTTCCATTTATATAGGTTGGTTTGATGGCTGCAGGCATTTTTTTATGTAATCCCTATTTTAATTTTCTTAAAATGAGATTGTTTTGTGCCACATCAGACCTTTGTACATAAAAGCCATTGTGGGGGCCATCAGGTGGTGTGGTGATGGAGAACAACTGGACTCCCACATGGCTGACTGAGGTTTGAGTCCCCGGACCTGGTGGCTTGCTTTTTCACTTTTTCTCTCTCTCTCTTGCTCTGTGCCCCTCTGGTTAAGTTAAAAATAAAAATAAATAAATAAAGTTAAATAAAAATAGTTCTTTAAAAAGAAAAAAAAAAGTTGACAATAGCTGTGTAATTGAACTCTGAGTAAAATATGCCCACTTTTCCCGTGTCCCTACTTCATATATACCAGATGTCCATACCGTATAGCAGAGACTGAAAGATTGGAAGGAATATAGCAGGGAGGACAACTGTGGGTACTAGAGAGTGAATAGAAGGGAGTGGGTAACAGGGCATGAGGGGGAGGGATCACGGGGAAAAATACAATGAAAAGTCAGCTGTTGATGATAGCGCGTGTGGCCATGGCTTTGGCCTGACTCGTGTGCACTGTATTCATGGAGTAGATTCTCACAGTCTGATTGATACCCATTTCATATTGGACTCAGCTACAAAGCTTTACATTTATTTGCAGAGAAATCTTATCAAGGCAAGGAATATTTTTAGTTAACAAGAGGTTATCAGTTGCTGAGAATAATCACATAATAGTAACTTTCATTATAAACTCTAATGCCTTTTTTTAAAAAAATTACTAGAAGGTATGTGTACTCATTGGAGAGAGACAGAGAGAGAAAGAAATAAAGCTAGTACTCCCCTCCGCCCCATGGAGGATGGCCATGCCACAATTCCTTCTCCATTTCTCTCTCCTTTTGGGTTTTTTTGAGCGGGTGCACACATGTGCCCAGAGTATTTTTCAGTTCACCAGTACCAGGATTTGAACCTTGGAGTTGGCCATGTGGGTCCACCTGCCTTAAGCACCATGCCACTAGCTGGCCCCAATACCCTCTTCTTTTTTTTTTTTTTTTTTTTTTTTTTTTTTAATAATGTCTATTCTGCTTGCTGGATGCATGTGTCTTTCTTTTTTTAAGACTGATAATTGGTCCTTTATAAGAAAAGGAAGAATTTTTACCATAAATTGTAGGAATCTATGTATGAGGTTGGATGTAAGTCCACACATACAGTCCTGAAACAGTTTGAAAAAAACTTTTCCCCTGCTCATCTAAATTAGGTCCTTCTTCATAAAGTTTTGACCCCTCCTGAAGAAACATGTTTCATCTCTCCCCCCAGGATAGCTTTCTGTCTTTTTTTTATGGTTTCTTATTTGCATCCCATCATTGTACATGTCTGAAGCGCACAATCTGGGTTTTCAGAGTATGCATGCAGTACATGACAGTCAAATCAAAGATATTGCCGTATACATCATCTTTAACAGCAAACTTTGCGTTCTTTTAATCCCCCCCCATGGAACAGAATTTATATATTATTCTTCACATTTAATTGTACATCTCCATAGCACATAATGTTTTTTTTTAAAAAACAAGCATTACATTACTGTGAAATCAAGAATATTACTAAATACATCTTTTCCTTTGGAGAACTTTGCATTCTTACAACTGACAAGTACTTCCTGCCACAGCCCCTCCTACCCACCTCTGCTGTCTGACTTTCTCCCCCCATAGTGTCTTCCCTATCATTATATCTTCAGATCTTTCCATTTCTGTCAGAGTACAGACATTTGGTATCTATTGAGCAGGGACCTACAGTGTTTTTCTCCAAGAGGAGAATGGAGAAGGGATTGCAGCATGACCTTCCCCTCTGGGGAGTGATTTCTTGCTTTCTGTCTGTCTCTCCAACAAGCACCACCTGTGTCCTATAGCATAAATCTCTGAAAGAAAAAAGAAAAGGGAAGGGAAGGGGAAAGGAAAGGAGAGGAGAGGAGAGGAGGAAAGATGTCTGTTCTACTCAATTACCCATTTTTTCTTTTTTACTTTTTTTTGGGGGGTGGGTGAACTGTTTGAGTTCTTTATATATTCTGGAGAGCAATCCCTTATCTGAAGTATAACTTGCATACATTTTCTCCCATTCTGAGGCTGGAGCTTTGCCATCTTCCATGTCTTCAAGAGTTTCCCCTGTGTTTTTCACCAGTAGTTTTATAGTTTGAAATTATACATTTACATCTTTAACCTATTTTGAGTTGACTTTTGTTAATAGTGAGAGATAAAGGTCCAGTTTCATTTTTCTGCAGGTGGCTATCCAGTTCTTCCAGTGCCATTGGCTGAAGAGGTTTTCTATTTTTCCCCTTTGGATTGTCTTGTGCCCTTCATCAAAATTTAGTTGGCTGTTTATTTTGGGATTTATTGCTGTCTATTCTGTTCCATTGGTCTACATGTCTATTTTTGTGCCAGTACCATGCTATTTTGATTATCAAAGCTTTGTAATACGTTTTGAGGTCAGATAAAGTAGGAGATATCTCCTACTTTATTCTTTTTGCACAGTATTGCCTTGGCAATATAGGCCCTTTGATGATTTCAGATAAATTTTATGATTGCCTTTTCTATTTCTGTGAAGAATATCTTCAGTTATTTAGTTGGGATTGTATTGAATTGTAAATTGAGTAGAAAAAACACTTTGATTATGTTGGTTCTTCCAGTCCGGGAACATGGAATGTCTTTCCACTTTTGTATAACATGCTCAATCTCTTTTTCACATTTTTCATAGTTTTCTGGGTAGAAGTCTTTCACCTCTTTGGTTAAGTTTATGCCTAAGTATTTTATTTACTTTATATTCTTTTTTAAGAATTATTTAATATTATTATTTTAATTTGCTATAGGGCACATGCACTCACTGGGGAGGGGGAGGGGGGAGAAGGCAGGCCTCCAGGTTTGGGACTTGAACCACGGTTGGTCATGTGGGAATTCAGCATCTTAACCACCATGCTAACTGCTGGCCCCAACTTTATTTACATTCATTTATCTGTTAACTGTGCCTCTTGAAGTCTTCAGGAGACTTGTGGAATTTTGTCTCTACCATGGACTTTCCTGGACCGTTCCAAGTGTGCTGTAACAGTATGCTCTGAAATTTGTATTACCCTGAAGACCTTTATAGGAAGCTTTAGCTCCTAGAACTGGTTATTACTGCCAGGTTCTTTAAGAAGGCAGTGTCTCCTACTAGAAGGAACATGGAAGACCTGGAGGCTTACTGGATTTGAAATTATTCCGCCAACTACTTTGTTATGAAATAATAACTTCTTGGTACTTCCATTTTTTCTTCTGTAAAATGGTAGTAATATTCTATAGACTTACGAGAATCAAAAGAAATAATTTATATAAAGTCCCTAGTATAGTACTTGATAGTAAGTATTCCATATAAAGCAGGTAACTGTCTTACTGAGTATCTGTTGGTGTGTATTGCATAGGCTATGGGAAGTGTGCTCTCCTGTGAGAGGTATAATGGTTCTAGTCACATTCAGCAGTCTTCTTTTCTCCCCTTTTTCAAAAGCATGCATTTTCTAAACAGTACTGAAATTTGGCGTGAAATCACTTACCTTGACATAATATCTTACCTTTTATGGTTTTTTTCAGGCTATGCATTTCTTCTCTTTCAAGAAGAGAGTTCAGTTCAGGCACTAATTGATGCGTGCATTGAAGAAGATGGGAAGCTCTACCTGTGTGTTTCCAGTCCTACTATCAAAGACAAACCTGTAAGTAAATGCCATGTGACCTTCAAGTTACACATGTTTTAAAGGGATTGTTAATGAGATAAAAAAGTAAGCCACCGTGCAGTGCTAGAAGCCACTGTGGGAAGACTCTGGGCCCACATAGGTCTGCCTGACCGGGTAGACCCAGGGGCACTCAGGTGCACGGCTGTGACCCTAGGTGGCTGCAGGAGGATTGCATCATGAAGACCATCAGGTGATTCAGTAAATAAATAAACTTTTTGTTTTAAAGTTCAGTTTTTAAAACATCCAGATGATTTATACTTTCTAGATAAAAAAATAACAGTAAGTTTATAAATCCAGCTGTGTGAATTTATAAACAATGAAAGGATCACTGTTAACTGACATGAAATAGTATAAACTATAAAGAGAATATGACCCAGGATAATTTTCTTCAAAGGTTCAAATCCGTCCTTGGAATCTAAGCGATAGTGATTTTGTGATGGATGGCTCTCAGCCTTTGGATCCCCGAAAAACAATTTTTGTTGGAGGTGTTCCTAGGCCACTAAGGGCTGGTGAGTAGAATGTTGTTAACACATTGTATTTATTTTTAAAAATAATCCTTTAAATATGAATTCTTCAATTCAGTAAGGATTTGGCAGCTGCCGTGTCCGTGACACTGGTGTACAGGGGAGGGCAGTTCCTCATGCTGACTGCAGGGTTCTGGGACAGGTTCTGAGAGTTTTTTTTTTGGGGGGGGGAGGTTTTTGCTATAGAGCTCTGCAAAAATAGAGAGACAGAAAGATAGAAAGCAAGAAATCACCCTCCAGGGAGGAGGACCACACCACAGTCCATTCTCCTCTAGGGATCTTGGGCACACACGCACACGCACCTGGCGTGAGTTTACACTGCCAGGTCTGGGACTCAGACCGCAGTCAGCTACGTGGGAGTTCAGTGACATAGCCATTATGCTAACTGCTGGTTCCCTGAGAGCTTTACTTGAAACTCTCAAGGAGCCAGAGAATTGGACACTCACCTATAATATTCATTACCCACCTCCAAGCAGACTCTGTAGGAAGAATCTATTTAAATATTTCTGATTTTTTAAATGTAACCCTCTAAGATAGGAGAATTTGGAGTCTATTTTATGTGGGTTGATTCTGGAATCTGAAGAAGAAATGTGGGGATTTTTTTTGTCTTTTTTTCAGTCTTTGTTGTTTAGTTTGCTAGAAAGCATGTACACTCACTGGACAGAGGCAGAGCGAGCGTGAGAGAGAGGGAAAGTGAGAAATCAACCCCCGGGGGGATGGCTACACCACAGCTCCCTCCTCCAGTCTCCTTTTGGGGTTTTGGGCACACAACACACATACACATTTCTCGAGCTGCCCTGTCGAGGACTGCAGCTGCGCAGCTGGCCCTGTGAGACTCACCTGCCTCAACCACACCATCTGCTGGCCTTTTCTCTGTATTTTAACTTCAGCTAAAGCAGCATTTTTGATGAGTGAATGAAACACATTTATCTATATCCAGGAACCAGAAATCTACCAAAGTAAGTCACATAGGAACATCATGATAGATGTAAATGCCCACAGCATACGCACGTTCTATGGTATGCACCATGTGAGATGTGTTAGCGATTCTCTTCACTGAGCACATCCTCCTCTCATCTGGGAAACAGGCGTTAAAGAACTATTTATACACGCGCACACTTACACGTGAGACTGGTACAGAGAAAGACTAATGGGATACAGATTGCGATGCAATTTGATTATCACAAAGTATTTGTGTTTGAGCTGACGTAGATTTAATCGAGGAGTAGGATTGGGGCAGTAGGAGGGTTGTGAGGAGTGTGTCAAAGAGAGCATATTCAGAAGTACCGAGTTAGAGGAAGCAGGGTACATGGGAGGAACTAAAAGAAGTCCAGAATAGCTAATTAGGGATATTAGGAGCAGGGGAGATACAGAGATTGAAACTGACATTGTGTCATTTAAGTCTAAAATAGATTACTTTAATATTTATTTTCAGGGCAAGGGGGAAACCATTGAAGAGGTTTTAAGCAAAGGACAGACATAATCATATTTATAATTTTAAAAGTTCAGTTTAGCTAAGAACTCAGGAAGAGGGGATCCACATCGAGAGTAGATACAGGTGGCCCAGTTCAGGATCCTGCTCTTGCAGCATGGAGGCAGACAGTGGTGGCTTGGGTGAACGATGACAGTGGAGAAGGAGCCACATGGATGTCACAGGTGTTTATGAGGTAAATGCAAAGGCATGGATCTCGGACCTGAGTTTCAGGCCACCATATGCATAGTGGTACCTTTTACCGGAATATAAAGGATGGTGGAGAAGGAGCGTGTTGAAGAAATAATTGCAGTCTTGGTTATGAGCATAAGTTCATGGCAACATTCAGGGCTCCCAAACAGAAATATAAACCATGGGGTATCGTGTATATTTTTAAAGAGTTACACTTGTCTAGCGTTCTGAAAATAAACTGGGAGGGCAGGGGTCAGAAGCAAAGAGATACAGCTTTTGTCATGAGGCAGATAGTGTGAAACTGTCATAGTGATGGTGGCAAGGAATAAGTGAAGTAGGAGTAAAGTTAGTAGAATAATATGTCCTGGAAGCCAGAATACAGAAAGGGAAAATATTTCAGGAAGAAAAGAATTAAATATGTCCAGTGCTGCTTACATGCAGATTGAACATTAGACTCAGCAGTAGGGAAAATTACCTTGACATGAGCAATTCAAGTAGTCATAGGGTGACAGGGTGATCATCAGTATTGAACAAACAAGGGGAGGAGAGAGATCGGGGGGTACAGAAAAAAATATTGAAGAATTTCACTATAAAGGGGAACAAAAAAAGTAAAACAGTAGCCTCGAGGGAGAAATGAGTTTAGAACTTTTTTCGAAGATGGGACAAATTGCCGTATGCTTTGAAATGATCCAGGATGAGGGAAAAACTGATGGTACAGATGGGAGAGGGGAGAACTGTCGAGGTCTAGTTCACAAGTGCAAGGACGTCAGAAAAGAGCAGCTGTTTGTCTGTGCAGCTGGGAGAAGAGTGCAGTGGATTTAGCACCAGTGAGTGAGGAGATACGGTGGTAGCGACTCTCTCTTTTTAAAAGTGCTGGGGCCTGCCTTGATCTCTCCCATCACCTCCCTTAACAACTGCCTGTTGTGTGCCCTCTTCCCCCGGTCAAATGATAGTGCACTGTTGATTTTCACTTTGCAGAGAAGCAGAGGAAGTACCTGAACGTTGTTTATTTCTTGTGTTCTCTCACGTTTGATGTGAACTTATTTTCCTTTTGAAGTGGAACTTGCTATGATCATGGACCGGCTGTATGGTGGGGTTTGCTATGCAGGAATTGACACAGATCCTGAGCTGAAATACCCAAAAGGTGCTGGGCGAGTTGCTTTCTCCAATCAGCAGAGCTACATTGCTGCCATTAGTGCCCGGTTTGTTCAGCTGCAGCATGGTGACATAGACAAACGTGTAAGTTGCATTGACAAATCATGTGATTGTCCTATGATGAGGTGCTGATCTAAAGCTTAAAGCCTAAGGAGTTAGTAAAATAGCTCAAACACTTCATTTTTTCACATTTCTTTTATTCTCAAATGATGTTATATCAAAATATCTTTATGATGTAAATTTTCTATCATACCTTAAACTTCAGGTATAATATAAATGTTGGCACCAGGGACCAGAGAGTAGCACAGTGGTGATGTAATGCTAGACCCATATAAAAACTTTCCCAGTTCATGTCCTAGGGCCTCGCAGTACACACCAGACACACAGGTACACCCATGATTCAGTCTGGCCAGAGGCGGGTGGGTTGTGGTGTAAACACACTGCTGGGGGTGCCTCCCTTAAAAGAAAGAAACTTCTAAAATAAATACTATATTTATGTGTGTAATATATTTTCTGATAGGTGTTAAAACTAATTGTGTTTTATTTGTATGTCTATATAAATATATTAGGCCTTGTCAAAATTTTCGATCGTCCAGTAAGGTCTGACTATCCTTCCAACATGGAGGTGGCACTTGTTTGAAAAGCTTGTGTTCTGGAGCCAGAGTGCCTGTGGTTGCAGCCATTTCCACTGCAGGGCCTCACGAACCAGGCTCCTTAACTCTCATACCTTCTTCCTCACTTAAAAAGTGGAAAACAGCGGCAGTCTGTTTCTCTCAGGTTTTTTGAGGATTAGACAAATCCATATATGTGAGCATTTCGAACAGAATCTGCTACAATTAAGTGCTATTTAAGTGTTAATTTTCACTAGTCACAGAATGGAAAATAAAAGTGATTTGTGGGACAAGCTTTTAGCGTAATGGCTATGTCTCTGGACTCCCACGTAGTCAACTGCGGTTTGTGTCCCAGACCCGGTGGCTTAAAAAACTCATGCCGGGCACATGTACGGGCATGCCCAAGATCCCGAGAGGAGAATGGAGGAGAAGGGATTGTGGCGTGGCCATCCCCCCTGGGGGGGGGGGGATTTCTCGCTTTCTGTCTCTCCGTCTCTCTCTGTCTGTCTGGCGAGCGCATGTGCCCTATAGCAAAAACCTCTCCAAAATAAATAAAAGTGATTTGTGTGTGTTTTCTGAAATAATTAACCTAAGCTTTAAAATGCTTACTGCTTAGTAGCATGGCTTAGTCATCACAGTAAGTGCTCTCAAGGTGTCTTGTAAATGGTAACTACCGTCCTACCGAGGAACTTCTGGTACAGCTACCCTCTAAATTTGGAGAAAAGCATGAATAAAACTCCTTGAGTTCATTTCCAAATCTTTTTCACACTGAAATCTGTGAAGTTTCTGTAGTTAGCTGAACAGTATAAAGTAATCATGTTTACATTTACAGTACAGCTGAGATACACTGAGAATTTGAGATAAATGAGGGACCATTAGCGTAATGGTTATATCGCTCCCATGTAGTTGACCACGGTTCGAGTCCGGTTGACTTAAACTCACACCGGGCGCGTGTGCGTGCGTGTGTGTGCCCAAGATCCCGAGAAGAGAATGGAGGAGAAGGGATTGCAGTGTGGGCATCCCCCCTGAGGGGTGATTTCTCGTTTTCTATCTCTCTGTCTCTCTCTTTCTGGCAAGTGCACGTGCTCAATAAGAAAAAAACCTCTCCAAAAACAAAAAGGAAGATTTTGAGATGAATGAGATTTTTAATATCTAAATTAGTAGATACAACTTGAGTGGGCACTTACTTTCCCAGTGTAACAGTCTCTTAAAGCAACCTCTGAGACTGGCTTGCACATTAAAAGTCTTCTGGGGACAGGGAAGCTGGTTAACCATGGACTGACCCATGGACTGTAGAAGTAGTCCTCAGGGTAATCACCAAACTTCCCTTTTAGAAACGAAGTACAACATAGGTTCTGTTCACACATGCTTTTTTGTTTGCATTGCTAATTAAAATATTGCAAAAACTCTTTTTTTCCTCAGATATGCACACATAAACTTCTTGCTAATTTGAACCTTAGAGTTCCTGTGGTCCTGTGGTTCTCAACCTCAGCTGCACAGTAGTTAACTGGGAACTTAGAAAAATGTTGACACCTGGGACTCACCCGCTGAGATTCTACTGTAATTGCTCTGGGACGCAGCCCACAGTAGGAGTTTATAAAGCTCCTGGGGACGTAAATGCGTCACCAGTTCAGATCACTGGTCAAGTTAACCCTAGATTTACAGAGGGAGAGGGTCACAGAGGAAGTGATTTACATTGTAGATCGTTATGGTGGCTCGAGATGCACAAAGAAGAAAGGAAGGTTGTTGCAGCGTCATACCTTTTGGTTTCAAAAATGGTAATGAAGGACCAACTTGGGGAAGACGATTCGGAAAGAGAACTCAAATGCAGGGCAGGCGAGTTGAGGAGCTTGTGCCTTCTTAAAGAAATATTGAAAAACCTGAACGAATAATTTTTTTTCTAAGATATGTGCTGCTAATTTTTAAATGTATTTGAAAAAATTTGAGCCTTAAACATTTTACAAGTCACTAGTATTGGTTGTACAAAGGGATACTAAAAGATTAGCCTTTATACCACTCATCTCTCCAATATAATATAGTTATTAAAATATAAAACATAGTAAGTTTCAATGTATTACTTGACAACCCAAAGATACATAAGGTTCTTATTCGAAGGAGTTTAAAGTTATCTGTTCAACAAGGCTTAGTTCGAATTTCTCTGAGAGCTGGATCCTCTCAGATGTGTAGCTCTTTGTATTTTGTGTATATTATCTCCAAGTAATTAAGGTACTTTCTAATAGACATTAAAATTGTGTTTTATTTCAAGTTGGATAATTATCAGTTGTTAATTATTACATTGGTTGTCAGTCTAGGTGACAAAGCATTATCAATTAAATTCTCTAAAGTAAAAAAAGGAAAAGATACCATAATATAAAATAAGACTAGGTAAAGCATCAATGAAATTCCCTCTGACACATGAATATGAGTTAATTACTAGGAATTATTAATCGGGGGCCAGCAGATGGTGTGGTTACGTTGCTGGACTTCCACATGGCCAACTGCAGTTTGAATCCAGACTCGATGGTTTGAAAATCACTTCGGGCACGTGTGCTTGCGTGCCTGAGATCCTGGGAGGAGAATAGAGGAGAAGGGATTGCCATGTGGTCATTCCCCTCTCTGTGGGGGGTGGGGGGTGGGGTGGGGTGGTAATTTCTCACTTTCCCTCTCTCTCTTTCTGTTTCTCTCTCTCCCTCTCTCCCTCTCTCCCTCCCTCCCTCCCTCAGGCAAGCACTGTGCCCTTAGACAAAAACTTCTAAAAAAAAAATTATTAATCAGAATATTTGGTTTTGATTATACTCTAAAATCCTAAGATTCAAAGTCAGTTTTCGGTCTTTTAACATCTGTGGGTTTCAGTTAAGTAGATTAGTTTCATAAAAAAATATCTAGAATTTAAAAATGAGAAAGAATTGAAATTATTGCATTTGTAAAATTATATGCAACAGTTTTGCATCAGATAATTCCCAGGCAATTTTATGAGGTATTATACAAGTGAGGAAAAAAGTACAGACCCAGCTTCACTTTCCTTAAAATGTTATGGTAAAAACAAGAAATAGCCATGATAAAGAAACCCATAAAACTGTAAATGTAAGGTACTAGCAACTGGATGTTAGCACATAGCTGCTGTCCCTATACCTGTGGGGTTTATCCCGTAGGAAGACAGAAACGTGTCGTTGTCTTGATTATGCTACCTTGATTCATTCTTTGGTCATAGTAATGTTTTCCCTTGATTATAGTTATAATGAAGATATGAATCAAAAACGGTAGTCTAGCAAATGGTAAGAGAATATAGGAAAAGATAAAGCATAAAAATTTTAAATTTGTATCAGAGATTGTTTTAAAAATCAAAGGGCAATGTGAAAAAAAGATGAAAAATTTGTAACTGACAAAACCTGTAAATCAATTTTGAAAAACTCCAGCAAAATTTCAAAAGATACAAATAGGAAATTCAGAAAAGAAAATGTCCAATAGACAGAAAATGTTTATCCTCAGCCTAGTCAATTAAATAAAATACAAACAACAGTGATATTTCATTACCTTCCTATCAAGCATGTTTCTTAAATTTCCTCTTTTCCTCAACTTTGAAGATGTTTCCAGTTTGTTATTCTTACAAATAATGTTTTAGGAAAGAACTGTATTTTCATTTTCTGCATACCCGCAAGTATTTCAGTAGAATACATTCAGAATGGAAATTTTGAGACTTTATTTTTTACCATGAAGAAACTACTTAACTACTTTATCTAAAAATCAGCCCTTTAAAACACTTCTTTTCATTTCTTTCCTTTGGAGAAGTTTTTGCTATAGGGCATGTGCGCTTGCCAGAAAGACAGAGAGAGACAGAAAGCGAGAAATCATCCCCCAGGGGGGATGGCCACGCTGCAATCCCTTCTCCTCCATTCTTCTCTCGGAATCTTGGGTAATCATGCACACGCACACCCTGTGTGAATCTAAGCCACCGGGTTCAGGACCCAAACCATGGTCGACTACATGGGAGTCCAGCGACATAGCCATTACACCAACTGCTGGTCCCCATTTTTCTTTTTTTTAAGAAAGATTTTTGGTATAGGGTACATGCATTCTCCGTATAGACAGAAAGAGAGAGAGAAAGTGAGAAATCACCCCAACCATGCCGCAATCTCTTCTCCTCCATTATCCTCTTGGGATTTTGGGCATGCATACACACGTGCTCCATATGAGTTTTTTTTAAGCTGCTGGGTCCGAGACTCGAACCACGGTTGACTAGGTGAGAGTCCCACGACATAACTGTTACACCATCTTCTGGTCTCAGAACACTCAATTTCATATCCTCTCCCATGTAATAGCTGAAATCTTAGGCTATGTGGCACTATTCAGTCAGGCAAAGGTCATTTTACATTCATAAAGTTACTACAAGTAAGAAACCAAGGCTACCACAGTTCGGGTTAGGCTAGCACTAACATCCAAAGTACCGACTGTGTCATTTTTAACCCTCAGGACTCATGTTCCATTTTTCTTACTTTACAGTCATGGAGAGATCAATGGTTCAAAGTTGACTCAGGTCTCAGGTCTTCTGTTGAATGAGGCCTTCACAGTAGGCCTTTTGCTTTCTAGCTTATAAATCCACAGAAGTCTAGACATGGCATTCATAGGTTTATCTGCAGTTCTTGTTTGTCCATTCCATTATTTCCAAGCAGGATGTGTGCAGCTCTGACTTCGCCAGAGAAGTGCTGCCAGTCAGCGGCTGTTAGGGTCCTCCTGTCTCAGGGTGTTGTGAGAGAAGCTGCGAAAGCCATTCGTCTTCGTGACTACTTGGCACCCTTCTGCTTCTCACTTAAAATCACCCTTAGCCCTGTAAATAGCACATGAGTGTTTCAGAGACGTGGCCTCAAGAAAGGTAAGGGTAGGATTTCACAAGTCAATTAGATTTCTCCTATTTTTAGAGTATTTTCTATCTTTGGAAGATAAAGTAAACACCACTTATCGGGTCATCAGAAAAGTCATGACATGTTTTTCTATGCAAAAATGAATCATTACTTTTCCAACTTTGTAGTCCTCTGAAGAAAACATTAAAATAAATGTGTTCATAATTTTATGAACAACTTTGCCCATAATTTAACCACACAGTCTGTCTATGAACATAAAACATACAAAAAGATGACTACCACCAGAGCGTAAAATATAACTATTTTAAATTTTTAACCTACTATATCGTAAAAGTACTTCCCCAGGAAACTACCTGTTTTCTCACCTCTGGTGCTAGTCTTTCACTCTAGAACATTTTATAAACATTTTAAATGATTACCAAATTTGATTTCTGAAGCAGACCATAATGAGACACTTGTTCTTTTCCGTTCTTCTAGGTGGAGGTAAAGCCATATGTGCTAGACGACCAGATGTGTGATGAATGCCAGGGCGCACGCTGTGGTGGGAAATTTGCTCCCTTTTTTTGTGCCAATGTCACTTGCCTGCAGTATTACTGTGAGTTTTGTTGGGCAAATATCCACTCTCGTGCAGGACGTGAGTTCCATAAGCCATTGGTAAAGGAAGGTGCTGATCGCCCACGTCAGATCCACTTCCGCTGGAACTAAGGGTAGCAAGCTGGCCTCTGTCTAACAAGGAAAGAAAGGGTGCATGTGGCTTACCGTGTCTGGAGACACTGACACGCAGGAGAAATAAGTGCATTCTTCTGCCTCTCACCCCAGCTATCGATACATGCATCTTTATCAGCAGCCAAAACACTACAAGCCTCTTGTTTTTCACCAAAACCCTACATCTCAGGCTTACTAATTTTTGTGATATTTTCATGTTAAAATAAAATGTTTTTTTGTATTTTCTCCAAGTTATTTTTATATGTAAAGTTAAAATTAGATATGAGAATGTTTTGCGTAGGGGCAACACAGACTGCTGCTAATAGTGGGTGAAGCGTGCACTTATTTCTAAACGTGGGTTTTTAACTTCAAGATCTGCCCCAGTAATTTACCAAAGGTAGCAAAATAATAGTGAAGATGGAATATGTCTGCTACAAATGCTTATTTTTATTGTTGCTATTTTCAGTGTATACATAAACTAAAAATTAGGGTTGATTTTTTTGCTCTCCATTTTGACTTGCAAGAAATAATACCTCAAGATAATCTGATTTATTAGCTATTTTTAAACATTTTTAATCACAAGCTGTATTAGCTTTGCTGCTATATAGGTGTTATGTGTAAATGCCACCTATTAATACGGGATTGAAAACGTTAGAGACACACTGCATTGCAGAGAAAATGCAGGCAGCACAATATGGCCTAAACTGCCATAGTTTTAGAATGTGAAAAAAAATGCATGTTTACTTACCTGTATACACCATATGCATGCACTAGAATTATTAACAAGAGGTGAGGTATTGCAAATGTTCAAAAACGCTCTCTTGAATCTAGGTAGCATGAACAAATTATAAAATTTGTTTAAAAAAGCAAACTTGCATGCATTGTGACTTCAAGTTAAAAAAAAACTGTCCTACATGTGTACAATATGCAAATTAGTTTTAGATTAGAGAGTGCAGCCATTTTGTGATCTGGTCGGTAGTGGAATTCGATTTTATGCAGACTGGATGTAATATTTGTAATCCCTGTGCAATTTTGTGATGTGCGGTTCTAATTCATGTGCAGTGATATAGTATAGATAAAAGATTGAGTAAAAGAAAAACACAAGAATTTTAAGGAAAGTTGATTTTAGCCCCTTTGATAGTTCATGGTTAAGACATCCTTTATAAACCAAAGATGGCCAGCACACTGCTAACCAGTCACCAAATGTAAGACCCATGAGAAACCCATATTTTGAAAAGTGAATTTTCTAGAAGAATGCAAAATTTCAGTAAACCCAAGTAAAGTCAAAATGGAGATGGGGAAATATACAGATGGCTAGTTGCATAAAATTAAATTTTACCTTTAAGACAATGGTGAAATCTGGCTTAAACTTGCTTACATGTTTGACCTATGTATATTGGGGTCTTCTGTCTAAAC
>NW_006159608.1:1765595-1770595 GCF_000334495.1 Tupaia belangeri chinensis | reverse complement strand
ATTTCATCCCCAGAGAGCTTTGCATCAGTTCTCCCTACCTTCATCCTTAGACCCAGATACCACAGAAATACCTGTGTTACAGTCTCCACCAACAAGTGCTACTTACATTGTATTCAAAAAAATAAGAAACTGTTCAATATATTGTGAAAGGTACAATTTCCATGCTGTTTCTTAAATATCCTCTAGTTGGTAAGCACTTGTCTTGTAATTTTTTGTTGTTCTTGTTTCTATACATCCTGGAAGTTCTTCAGTGTCTACTTTGTAGATGGAGTTCTGGAGAAAAGAGTTATGCAATAAAAACCTGGAATCTAGGTTTCTCACCCTACTTATAACTAAAATAGCTCTCCTTTTAACTTTAACAAAGTTGGAGTTCTACCTAAAAGTTGGTGGGAAAAAGAAAGAATTCTATTACTTAAGAAAATGTTTGAAAATATCTCTGATCATAACCAGAGTTTTTGTTTTACCTGTAAGGACACAGGTATTTTAGAGAAGGTAAAACTAATTCCACATATTCTATAGGACATCCTTAAGTAGGCCGACCTTGACATTGTCAGTCCTTCACACATATCTTCCCACCATACACTATGTCCTCAAGAAAATTATGCATCTCCACACAGAATGTTTTGGCACAGACTGTCATTTTTCTATTTATAATCTTTGTCTCTCTCTAATGAATCTCCTTCCACAGCAAAACCAAAGAACCTCCTCTACATTTAGAAGATTTAAGACTTGATACAAACTTCACATCTTCTTAACTTCCTTGCTAACACAAGGATCATTTAGCCTCCTGTGTATCCCTTTCCTATTTAAGAAATAATTATTTTTGAATAATACCAGCTAGGTATGACACTGACTCCAGGATCCATGTCATCATGCCAGTTCACAATGTTTTAGGTGAAAAGTCAGGTTAATACTATCTCATCATAGTTTAGAATAAGATTAAGTAGAGGACCAGCAGGTGGCACAGAGGTTAAGGCAGCTGAATCCCACATGGGTAACTGTGTGGTTGAGTCTTGGACCCAGCAGCTTGAAAAACATGCTGGATGCCATGTTTATGCATTTCCAAAATCCCAAGAGGAGAATGAAGGAGAAGGTATTACAGTGTGGCCATTCCCCAGGGAGCGACTTCTCACTTTCCTCCATTCTCTGTCTCCCTGGTGAATGCACATACCCTACCACCAAAAACAAACAAAAGCATTGTTCAATTAAAAAAAAAACTTAAAAAATCATGAGTTAGCAGGTGGTTAAGGTGCTGGACTTCCATGTGGCCAACCAAGGTTCGAGTCCCAGACCCAGCAACTTAAAAATCACACTAGGCACGTGGGCATGCATGCCCAAAATCCTGGGAGGACAAAGGAGGGGAGTGGAGGACAAGGGATTGTTGGCATGGCCATCTCCCAGGTGGTGCTATCTCACTTTCTCACTGTGTCTGTCTCTTTCTGGCCAGCATACATGCTCTTCAGAAGAAAACCTGAAAATAAAAAAAAAGATTAGGATAAATGTGTAACAAGTACAAAGGGAATAAATTTCTGGTAACATTATTTAATTTCCTTCAAAGATTTTATTGGGTCATTGGAAAAGTCTTGACATATTTTTCTGTTTTTCTCTGCAAAAATGTGTCATGACTTTTCTGACGACCCAATACTTGATTAAGATTTTCACATAGATCACATTTGACTTAAACTTTTGAATGAGCAAAGAATTAGAAGACCTCAAAGTTTAGCATTTACAAACCTTTTCTGAAAGAATTACAAGAAGATATATCCCAGGAAATAGGAAGATAATGAGCTACTAGGTAACTATTATAGATAACAGCAGCCTATTATATAGTTAAGAAAATATGTTTGTCTATTTTTCTGTTACTGTAAATCAATACTGTAGACTGAGTAGTTTATAAAGAAAGTGTACTAAACTTGTTCTGGAAGTCCAAGATGAGGGGCCCATGTCCACTGAGGGCTTCCTTGCTGATAGGGATCTGTCCAGCCCAAAGGCTGTAAGACATCACATGATAAGCAGGCAAAAACATGTATCTACTCTGGCCTCTCCCTCTTCTTGTAAAACCACCAGTATTCAGTCATGGCATCTCCACTCTGACATCCTTATCTAATTCTACTGTCCTCCCAAACCCCACTTTTTTTTGTTGTTGTTGTTTTTTGTTTTTTTTTTTGCTACAGGGCACATGCACTCACCAGAAAGACAGAAAGCGAGAAATCACCCCCCGGGGGATGGCCATGCCTCAATCCCTTATCCCCTCAGGACCTTGGACACACATGCACATGTGCCCAGCGTGAGTTTAAGCCACCAGGTCCGGGATTGGAACCACGGTCGAGTACATGGGAGTCCAGCAATATAACCATTATGCCATCTGCTGGTCTGAAGGCCCCACTTCTTAACACCATAGCAGGATTAATTTCCCACTTTATTAATACTATCACAAGAGCAAACAAATTTCGACACATTAGTTTAGAGATGTTATATTCAAACAGTAGAATTTTAAAAAAAAATCAATATTAAGGTTAAACTAAAACTCAAGGTAATTTAAACAAGACAAAGCAAAACCTGAATGAACATTTGAAATGATGACAAAGGTCTTTGGAGTGGAAGAAGATACATTATAGATGTTGACTCATTCATTGTAAATACTATTTTTCTCAAATTTAATATATAATAAGCATGTATATATTAAATATATTTCAAATATATTTAAATTGAACATTATTTTTAAGTATTTTTAAAGTACACACATTATGAAGTAAATTTCTGCCTTACCTCTTCCTCACTCCCAATTTCCACCTCTGAGGTGCAACCATGTAACTCCTAATTATTAACCCTTTTACATTGACATGTTATTTACCTCATTATATCTAAAAGCACACTTAGCTGATTTTTTATTTTTCAGTTTGAGATATTACTGACTTCCTAAATTAGCTGTACTTACTTATAAGTTGCAGACATACTCAAACCAAGGTATTTATTCCGTTGAGTAATCCATCACACTGGAGGTTATTACCTATACACTTTTGTTTTATACCTCACTGATAGAGTATATTTTAAAAAGAAAATGGAAAACAAAATAGTGCTTTCTTCAGTAGTAGTACGAGAAGTAGAGGGCCAAATGGATAAATGCAAAAACAGAGTGAGAAGGAATACTCCCTGCTAACTATAACTAAATCCCAGCTCTATAGAATTTTTTTACAAAACATTTGTGTAATGTCATGCAGATATAGAAAATGAATTCACTGTCAATTCCCACTATGAGTAATTGTAAAACTCTTGCCAAGAAATAGAAAACTGTTTCAGGCAGGGACTTGAACTGTTTGTACACCTATGTTTCTAACAGCATTATTCAAACAGGCTAAAGGTAGAAGCAACCCAAGACTCCATCAATGGATAAGTGAATTAACAAAAAGGCTGGTGCACACACACAACCGAATGTTGGCCTTAAAAAGAAAGGACATTTTGACACAGCCTACGATATGGAACAGCCATGAAGACAGTATACTAAGTGAACTAATTCAGTCACAGAAGGATTTGAACACTCTGATCCCATCTAGGAACCTAGAGCAGTCAAATTAATATAGAGACAAAGACTTGAGTGTTGGAGAGGTAGGGAATGGGCTGTTTGATTGGTACAGTTTTAGTTTAGGATGATGAAGAAAGTTCTGGAGATGGAAGGTGGGATGGTAGCACAACAATGTGAATTCATACACTCACAGCACTCACTGAACTTGAAAGTGATGAATATGGTAAATTTTGCTATGTTTACTTTTTACAATTTAAAAACTAAAAGAAACAGAAAAGGGACAGTATTCACAAACTCTCCTGTGTCATATGCATACCATCCTTTCCATCCTTGAAGCCACTGCCCTGGCTTTTGCGTTTCTGTACAGTCTTGTCACCCAAGTGTGAATTTTAAAACAATACACTAGTCACACTTCCCATAAATAGAATTACAATTATTCACGTGTGTGCTTTTGCTCATCATTTTTTGGTATAAGATACATCCATGTGGTTGACGACAGTTCATTTTCATGGTTGGATAGTATTTTATTGTATGAACATCTGGCGGTTATTTATAGGAATTAGATGGTTATCCCTTTTTGACTATTGTGAAAAATGCTGCTGTAAGAATTCTTTATGTCCTAGTGTTGATATGCACCAGTTGAATTGCCTCGGTCACAGGGTACACCCATGTATGTAAAAGATCTCTTCTCTAAGGTGGTTGTACTGGTTTATACTCTAAACGGCATTTTATTTAAGCTTTGATATACCATGTCTGATTCTGTTCACTAGGCTTGGTGAATCTGTTTTGCCAATCTTGTATTTTTTTGTTACCCTGATTACTTGTCTGGTTTAGCACTTTTCCACGTTCTTTTGGCCACTTAGATGTCACCATTTGTAGTTCCTTACCTATTTTTCTATTGAGTTTTTCTTGTCTTAATGATTTCTAGGAGTTCCTTGCTGTATATGAGTACTTTGTGAGTTATATGTATTGAATATGTCTTCTCATTTCCATAGTTTCCCTTTTCACTTTTTTTAATGAACGGATGTTCTTAATATCAGTGTAGTCATATGTGATCAGTATTTTCAACCTTCTCCTTAT
This sequence comes from Tupaia belangeri chinensis, assembly GCF_000334495.1. Lineage (NCBI taxonomy): Eukaryota > Metazoa > Chordata > Mammalia > Scandentia > Tupaiidae > Tupaia > Tupaia belangeri. The sequence goes on along the minus strand of NW_006159608.1, from coordinate 1,765,992 downwards.
CCTAAGGTCAAGTAACATTCTTCTACACTGTCTTCTAAAACCCTTATATTTTTGCCTTTTTAAAATTTTTACTTATTTATTCCTAGAAAGAAAGATAGAGCCCTGAGACCTTGCCATGTGGGTTCAGCATCAAAGAGCATTGTATGGGAACCAGCAGTTAGCGTAATGGCTATGTCGTTGGACTCCCATGTAGTCGACCGTGGTTTGCGTCCCAGACCCGGTGGCTTAAAACTCACGTCGGGCGTGTGTGCATGCATACTCAAGATCCCGAGAGGAGAATGGAGGAGAGGGGATTGCGGTGTGACCATCCCCCCTGGGGGGTGATTTCTCGCTTTCTGTCTCTATGTCTCTCTCTGTCTGGTGAGCGCACGCACCCTATAGCGAAAACCTCTCAAAA
>NW_006159608.1:1747037-1765111 GCF_000334495.1 Tupaia belangeri chinensis | reverse complement strand
AAAAGGGCATTGTGTTACCACTGAGCCCCAGTTGACCCTTTTGGTTGTTTTTTATTTCTTTTAGCTATTCGATCACTATACTTCATTTAGCTTGTAAAGTGAATTTTCCCAACGTGAGTACACTTTGCACCAGTCCAGTCGAGAATACTAAACATGTTATCACCAGCAGATAATGTGTTTTTGTGTCCCGTAAATGTTTTGCCTCTCTATTTTTCTCCTTGCTGTCTTTCTTCACACTCCCCCTTTTCCCACCCTCTTCCCACACTGTATTCAGTATGCATTACCATTTTCCATGCTTCTATGTCCTCTACTCTGTCAGTGTCTACCATAGAGTGTGGACAGTCAGTATATAGTAAGTGGAGACATACAGTGTATCTCTTTCATAGACTGGCTTGCTTCACTCAGCAGTAAATCTTCCTATTTTTGCTGTTTGTATTTTTATCTTTGTCTGTAGTTTTGTTGTTGTTGTTGTTGTTGTTTTGTACACCATACACAGTGAAGTTTAATTACTACCTAAAATGATTTGGGATGTCTCATCAGAAATGACCTTTAAGTCTTATCAGAGAGTTTGGGGTGTCCTTGGTGGTGAGAAATCCATGTGAAAATGCTTTGAGAAGATTATTTTTTCACTATATTATCCTTGTTTTACAGAAATAATATACATTTATTGTAAAATACTTCAACACAAAAGAAATACCTAGAACAATAAAAGTAATATCCCTTAATAAAGGGATAATAACCTACCTATTAAGGGAACCAGGAGTTAGCGTAATGGCTATGTCGCTGGACTCCCACGTAGTCTACCGCGGTTCGCGTCCCAGACCCGGTGGCTTAAAACTCACACCGGGTGCGTGTGCATGCATGCCCAAGATCCCGAGAGCAGAATGGAGGAGAAGGGATTGTGGTGTGACCATCCTCCCTGGGGGGTGATTTCTCACTTTCTGTCTCTATGTCTCTGTCTGTCTGGCAAGCGCATGCACCCTATAGCGAAAACCTCTCAAAAAAAAAAAATCAAAAATAACCTACCTATCAAAAAATCATTCCCTAGAGGTAACTCCTGCTAACAGCTCAGTGTGAAGGTGTCTGGCCCTTTCTCCTTAGTTCAGGACAACACACATATAACCCCAGTGTTAGCTGGTGACTCCTTGCTATTTTCTCCATTTATACTGCTCCAGTGTCAAGCAGGTTAACCTGCTGCATCACTGAGCTCAGTCACTGGCTCCACAATAAATGTACATAGCAAAGGTATTCATTTGTGGAAACCACTGACAATTAATATCAGAAAGAAGCACTGCGCTCAACTCAACTTTGCTGCTCCATTTTCTCCTCTTTTTTTTCTCCCTACACAAAATCAAGGGCTAACTTTCTAGAATCTCATTTTTCTCTAGCATAGGAACCCCTTTTTTTTCTCTCATGGTACTTATTACAATATATACCCAGTTAGGTCTTGTGCCTTTAAAGTTTATTACCCTTCAGTACCAGGGATCAGCAAACTGTAGCCCATGATCAAAATCTAGGCCACTGCCTATGTTTGTAAATAAAGTTTTGCTGGAACATAGCCATGTGTTGTCCATGAAAGGCATGAAGCCTTCCTTCTAGAGCAGTAGAGTTGAATGGCTATGACAGAGACTGTATGTCACTCAAAGTCTAAAATGTTATTCTCTAGACCTTTACAGGAAAAATACACCCCTCTTCTAGAATAGGGGCAATACATCTCACCATTTTATAACCAGAAGCCAACACTGCCTGGCCTATTCAAAGGTACCTGTCACAGAGAATTATCTGCAGTCATGAGTTTCAAGGATTAAAATATCTTAGGCCTTTCATTATTACTGTGAGTCATGTGAAATACTTGGCATAACTACTGGGATTTGTAATTCGATAAACATATTAAGAAACCATTTAAGGCACAGCCACAATGATGCATGCTGCCAAGATGCTGCTGCTCAGAGGCTGAGGCCACAATGGAGACCTGGATTTGACTTCTGTGCCAACCCAAACAAGACAGGCAGAGGTGGTGTGTATCTGTAGTTTCAGATATCTGGAAGGTTAGGGCAAAAACCAGACAGAATATATCTCTCTTCTTCTCTCTCATAAATAAATACAATTTCTAAGAAATTTTACTTAAAAAAACTTGAACACGTCATTCACAACACATTCCTTGGGACTAACTCCTATTAGTATGTTTTTGACTGCAACCTTTATCTTTTTTTTTTTTTCATTTTTTAAAAATGAACATTTGATCATTGTACTTCTTCACAGCTTGCAACATGGTTTTTCCCAGCATACATGCAATATCAAAGATATTATTATATATACTATATATACCATTATCAACAGATAATATTCCATTTTCATGTCTGTGAAATGTTTTTTTCATTTCCTGAGCTCCTTGCCACTGACACACTATTCACCCCCTCCTATACAGTCTCTGTTTCTACACTTGCCCTTCCTACTATGCCTTCCACTCTTATATTCTGCCATAGAGCGCAGGCATTTGGTATATATTGAGCCAGGACATATACACTGTCATCTCTCATAGTCTGACTTCATTTAGCATTAAATCTATATTCCTCCACTTTGTACCAAATGAGTAGTATTCCATAGTGCATACGTGCTACATTTTTTTAATCCATTAATCTATCCTTGGGCATTTGGGTTGATTTCATATCTTAGCAATTGTAGTGCTTCAGTAAACATGAATGTGCAAGTGTTTTTGAGCTGAGTGTTTTCCTATCTTTTGGGTAAATACCTAGGAGTGGTATCACTATGTTATATGGTAGTTCCATATATAGGTTTTTGAGGAACCTCCATATTGTTCTCCACAGTACTAATTTATATGCCCATTAGCAGTGTCAACAGCACTTCTCATATTTTATTGTCCTGATCATAGCCATTCTGACTGGGGTTTTATATTATCTCTTGGTGGTTTTGATTTGCATTTTGCTTATGATAAGACATGTCAAGCATGTTTTTATATGCTTTTCGGCTACTCATATGTCTTATTTGGAGAGTTGTCTGCTCAGCTCATTTTCCCATCTTTTAATTGAATTGATTGTTTTGTGGGGGTAAGCTGCTCAAGTTCCCTGTATATTTCAGTTATCAGTCCCTTACCTGAAGCATAGTTTGCAAATATTTTCTCCCATTCTGAAGGTTGTTTCTTCACTCGAATTATTGTGTCCTTTGCTGTGTAGAAGATTTTTAGCCTGATATAGTCCTACTTATCTATTTTAGGGATTATTGTTTGTGTTTTAGGATCTTACTTAAGAAATTTTTGCCTACTTTTATATCTTCAGGAGTTTCCCACGTATTTTCTACCTGTAGTTTTATAGTTTGAGGTTTTATATTTAGATCTTTGTTCCATTTTTAATTGACTTTTTTAATGGTGAGAGATAGGGATCCAATTTCATTTTTCTGTAGGTGGCTATTTAGTTCTTCTAGTGCCATTTGTTGATTGTGTTGTGTCCTTTGTTCAAAGATTAACTGTACATTTTCACATTTATTTTTGAGTTTTCTATTCTGTTCCATTGGCCTATGTGCCTGTTTTTGTGCCAGTTCCATGATGTTTAGATTATCACAGCTTTGTAATATATTTTGAAGTTAGGACGTGAGATGCCTCCTACTTCATTCTTTTTGCACAGTACTGCTTAGGTGATATGGGGCCTTTTTATAATATTTTCCCAGTAATCATTAGCTTGTGTTTTATCTTGTCTCTCTTGTTATTAAGCATTAGAAAATTCACAAGGTATAAATGTATAGCTTGATGGATATTGATATTAGTATACAATCATGGAACCACCAATACAATCAAGATGCAAAAAGTTTCCTACTGTAAATAATTCCCCTGTACCTTTTATATTTGATCTCTCCTCTTCCCACTTCTGGCCTCAAGCAAGCAGTGCTCTGCTTTTTTGACTATAGTTCTGCCTTTTCTAGAATTTTATATAATAAAAATCATACTATACATAATAGTTTGTGTTTGATTTTTTTTCTTGTAGAGTGTTTTTAAGAATTATTCACATTGTTGCATATACTAGTAATATATTCCATTTTATTACTGATTAGTATTCCATACTGCTCAATTTGCTTACCCATCCATCAGCTGATAGACATCTGAGTTTCCTCCTATTTAGAGATACTATGAACAATGTCCACACATTTTTGTGTGAACATAGGTTTTCACTTCTTTTAGACAACTGCTTAAGAGTTACTGAGTCATGTGATAAATGTATATTTAACTATACAAAGTGTTGTCATAAAGTATTATCCAAAGTGATTTACAGCATTTTACATTTCACCAGCAATGTATGCAAGATTTCCAGTTAGTCGACATTCTCACCAGCCTTTGTTATTGTCAATCTTTTTCACTATAGTCAAATAAAGATATGAAGCAGTATCTTGTCATCATTTAAATTTGCTTTTTGTGGATGAGTAGTGACATCAAGTTTCTCTTTAAATGCTTATTGTCCATTCAGATACTTCTTTCATAGATAATTTCTTCCAATCTTGCCTAGTTTTTTTTTTTTTTTCAAATCTTGTTGTCTTTTTTTGTCATGAATATTCTTTATGTATTCTGAATAAAAGACCTTTGTGGAATATATGCTTAACAAAAATTTTCTCTCAACCTATGACATGCCTCATTTCCTTAACTGCATCTTTCAAAGAGCAATTATTTATAAATTTGATGGAATCTGTTCTGTTCTATTCAAATATTTGTCTATGTTATAAAGATCATCTATTTAGAATTTAATATTTTACACTCTCATTTAGGTCTGTGCTTTATGTAGAGTCACTACTTATGTATGGTGTGAAGTAAGTTTTGATGTTATTTTTTGTTCATATAAATACCTAGTTTTAGGACCAGCAGTTAGCATAATGGCTGTGTTGCTGGACTCCCACGTAGTCGACCGCAGTTCGAGTCCCTGACCCGGTGGCTTAAACTCATGCCAGGTGCGTGTGCATGCGTGCCCAAGATCCCGAGAGGAGAATGGAGGAGAAGGGACTGTGGCGTGGCCATCCGCCCTGTCGGGTGATTTCTCGCTTTCTGTCTCTCTGTCTGTCTAGTGAGTGCATACGTCCTATAGCAAAGACCTCTCAAAAAAAAAAAAACTCTAGTTTTTCTTTCACTATTAGTTGAAAATTTATACATATAAATTATATACATAAAAATTAAATGTATATATAAAGTGTTTATGTAAAAATAAATATATGGTGATATGAAGAATAAGACAAGGCATTTATGGCCAATTCTAGTAGTACACTCATAGTTTCAATTAAATGTTAAAATAAGGAAGCTATTATAAATATTTACAATGGTCCACAGAGCAGAAAGCAAAGTAAGTAGCCTAAATTATTAGTTTGAAGAACACTTTTCGGGGAGAAATGAAAATTGAGGTAAGGCATTAAGAATATGTATTACTTAAACCAAGAAAATAGAGGCAAGATACAGATTTGGGGAAAATTGATTCTAACCGAAGAGCTCAAAGCAGCCTGTCAGATGTGTCTCTCAAGTGTAAATTTCGAGACTGCCAGAGCAGAAGATAAAGTGAAGCTCTAACTGTGCCAGGCCATGGCCACTTCCTGCAGGAAGCCTCCTTTTGATCAGCTTTCACTCTGCCCCACTCTGTGTGGCATTTCTTCACTTTCTCCCAGTGCCACATCATGGCCTGCATCTGCATTCTTATGTGGGATAGACGATTGCCCTACCCCCGGCATCCAGAGCAGCATGAGGCATAGTAGAATCAGGAAATGTGCCCGACACAGTGATAATCACGGCTTGTGGGAAAGCTTTAATAAATATATGGGCACTTTTTATGTTCCAAAAGTTACCAGAACATTTTCAAGGAAGAAATTCGGCAGGTCTTGGGAAGCACAGATAGAAAGGCCCAAAGACGTGGCGTCCTGTTCTAGCATGACCTTCCTGTTTTGTTACTGCAGGCCTCCTCTCAACTGTTCATGTAAGATGGAAGGAAAATTACATTATGTTAGTACCTGGGCATCACATGGCCAGTGTCAGTCTTACATGTGGTAATAATAATATCAAGATGAATATAATCTGGTAAATTGTGGGGGTTATGTTTCTGATCAAACTTTCTTACAGTTCAAAAGATTATGAGCCTTTACAACTATGGATAATGCATAAAAACACAACTTAAAAAATCAGCTTCTAGTATTATATAAAACCACATAATATGTGATTTGAAATCAAGTAAATTTTCATCAGAAACAATCAGGAACCAGATTTTTTAAAAATTACTTTCTTGAACATCTAATGTTTAAACAGTACTTTTGGGAAGCATTTTCTAACAGCAATGTTGGATCCTGTTGGATCCTCTGTTTTATGTATATAAAATATCCTGTTCGTGTAATTACTTCTTAACTGAGTACTTTCAGATTAAGGAATGCTGTCAGTTGAATTAGATATTAATAGCAATACAACTTTCCATCGAACTTTCATATTTCTTCCCTTTTGAGCATCTAGATCAATGTCTTGAACTATCTGTGTGTAAATACAAGCCAAATACAAAAATAAACTGTATGCTAAGGTAAATAGGCCAGTCAAGAAGTGAGTGTGATACGCTTTTGTAGTATGAAGACGATGAGATTTTATGGGTGCTTTGTTTCTGAAGCATAATCTAGTCTTGCTTAACTATCAGATACTATCGGGTTGTCTGAAAAGTCATGACACATTTTTGCATAGAAAAAATATGCATGGCTTTTCCAACGACCCAATATACAGCATTTACAAGATAGGGAAATAGAAAGTAGCATATGGTGGGGCCAAGATTCAAGCCTAGTTCTGACCATAGCAGTGGTTCTCAAACCTAGCTATCATGGCATAACTTAGGCAGTTTTTCCCAAAACACTGTTTTGTTCTTGAAGTTCCAATCACAGGATTCTGATTCAGTAGGTTTTGAATAGGGTCCAGAGAAATAAATTTTTAACAAATTTCCCCAGTGATTCTGATGCTCAGGTGGGAAGGAAAGGGAGTCTCTGGACTCTAGCACATGCTGCCCTACCCGCTCTTTTCATCACAATAAGCTAGTGTTCTTGTTAGAGAAGCACAACTGTTCCTGTTTCCAGAACAATGAACAAATGACTGAGTAGACGAGATACGAAAGATCTGCCCTCAATGCTGCCAGAAATAATCCAATCAACAGAGTGCCCTGAGAAGATAAATAGAGAAAACAAACAGGTCCCTTTTTTTAAAAGTTTTTTGTTTTGTTTTGTTTTGTTTTGTTTTGTTTTGTTTTGTTTTGTTTTGTTTCCAGTAAGGTGTGTGCTTTTGTCATAGAGAGAGATTGAGACAGAAGAAGGGAAATTGAAAAACCACCCATGAGGTGGGGAGGAAATGACCACACCGCAATCTCTTCTCCACACTCTGTCTGGGATTCTGGGCATGTACACACCTGTGCCCAGAGTGACTTTCAAGCTGCCAGGTCTGGGTCTTGAATTGACCATATGGGAGTCCAGCATGTTAACCACCATTTCACCTGCTGGCTCCAAACAGGTCACTTTTGAAAGGAAACAAAATAAACTTATTTTTCTGTTGCCTTGGACTTCACACCATCAGAATATTAGGATGTCCAGTTTGCTAGTGCCGAACTTCTTAGCTGCCCTAATCATGTGAGCTGATTTGCCCAGTTAGTCCCCTCTTGTACATATTCTGTTAGTTCAGTATCTACAGAAAGCCCTGACACAACAGCACAGTAGAAAGCCAGGGCAGCTGGAGCTCCACGTGTATGTAGAAACAGAAGCTGCTTGTTTTGTCCTTGCTCTCCAGAAGCTAGTAGATCTTGGAAAATTGGTCACCAAGCTTGCTGGGCCCTAGTGATATCTACTGCACAGTATTTCTGTGCAGATGAAGTGGAAGTTGCTTATATAAATGCCCAATGTTCCATGTGGTACATAGACGTGCTCAGTAAGTACCGACTTTGTCCCATTCCCCTCTTGCCTCCTTCGTCTAGCACACTGGCCACAGAGGCACATTTAAACACTGCCATTTAGGATGCTTTTGTGGTAAGAAGACCTAATCAGGTATAGTCTAGCTCATGATCTAGGAAAACACAGTTGTGCCCACATTTGTGCTTTACTATTTTCAACATATTGGCTCATTTGTTGGGCTTATCTCCTTCATGATTACAAAGTGGTTACTGAAGTTCTAGATATAACATGTAGATTAAACTACAAGAAGGCATTTTATCCCATGAGTCTTTTTTAAGATTTATTTCTTCCATGAACGAGAGAAAAAAATCAGTCTTCTTGACAGGGTTTTCACTCCTTGAGGTGCTCCCTACTTTGTTCAACCCAGATCACAGGCACTTGAATGTGCTTGGGGTGACAGGGAGGCCCTGGGACACAACCCACGTGGGGCCAGTTGTGTCTCCACTGCACCAACATTTGGTGCCATCTGTGAATAGATTTTTATTTAAGAGGTAAACCTTTCCCAGAAGCCCACCCAGACATCTCCTCTGGCCCCATTGACCAAAAATGGGCCAATGGACCTTAAGGCAATGCTTGAGCTACAAGGAATTCTGAAAAAAAAAAACAAACAGCTGATGTTTTTCTGTAGTGGGGAATGATACCTGTTGCCAGGGAAGAAGGTGGGAGAAAGCTCTCAGCATTTAAAGGGCTCAGCCGGTTGAGTGAGGCCTACCTAGATAATCTCAGTATCAGAATGTCATCTAATGTAGGGCTTGTTTTTAATTAATTAATTTATTTTAACTTGACCAGAGAGGGACAGAATAAGAGAGAGAAAGTGAGAAGGCAAGCTGACAGGTCTGGGACCTGAACTTGGCCATGTGGGAGTCCAGTGCCCTTAACCACCATGCCATCTGCCAGCCCCATGACATAGGGCTTTAATTACAGCTGTAAAATGTTTTCCCAACAGTACTTAGATTAGCATTCTTTTGAATAATGGGTAAACACTTTAGGAAGTCATCTTTAGAATTCAAGAATTATATCTAGTATTTCTTAGTTGTACTGAGAATTATTATTGCTTCCTTCTGGAGATTAATGTTCATACTATAGGCATAAACCTCGGGAATTATGGGAGAGGGATGGAAGTAGCAACTAGATAGGACTGTTTTTTTTAAAAAATATAATTAATATGTAGTGTTTATTTACCATTTAACACTGTTAAAAGTTTACCTATATTACTTTTTACTACTCATACCAGAATTTAAACCCAAATCTAACTCAAAGACCATGTTCTTCTCTCTCTTTTATTTTTCTTTCTTTCCCTTTCTACCTCCCTTCCTTCCCTTACTTCTTTCCTTCGTTCTCTTTCATTGGTGATTCAAGAGTAAATCATAAACCATTCTAGAAAAAAATAAAACATAGCTCTTAATTATTCTAAGAAACTTTCTCAATTGTTTTGTAAGAAAAGAAAATTGAATTCCAGGGAAGAGAAATGACTGGTTTGGAGTCCCAGTGCTCACGGGTGGATGAGAAGACAGGTCTCTCTGACCAGGACTTTCCCCAACACTGACGTACCTTTTTGAAATGCCATCATGTGACCTGAGCAATTGGAAACCTGGTAGCCCCCAATAATGTCACCACTCACAGTAGTTCAGGCATTTTTCCTACGGTGTGACTTTTCCTAACGTGAATTATATACAATGTAGTATACTATTAGGGGATTTATTTTACATTGAAGTGCATAGCCGGGTAGTTAAGTCATGAGGGGAAATACTGCTTCACCTGAAATATAGCTGTTCAGATATCTCTGAGATTTCCAAGACCATGCCAAACTCTTTCTTCCTTGGGACCTGTGCATTGCCTGTTCCATCTGCCTAGAATGTTCTTACCACATGTCTTTCCTCAGTTTCCAGATCTTAGTTTCCAAGAGGCCACCTCTGTCCATGTATCCTGAAATGAGTCCTTCCTATTACCCTCCCTCTCCGTGTCTTCCCTAGTTCCTGTACAGTACATCACAATCCGTGCTCACTGTGCTCACTGGTTTCTGACAAGTATATTGTCTAAAGCCAGCAGATGGCATTTTGGTAACGTCACTGAACTCCTAATGGCCAACTGCTGTTCAATTCCTGGACCTGATGGCTTGAAAATCATACCAGGCACATGTGTGTGCATGTCTAAGATCCTGGGAGGAGAATAAGGAGAACAGATTTCATGATGGCCATTCTCCCTGGGGTGATTTCTCACTTTCTCTCTCTCTCTCTATCTCTTTCTCTCTCTCTCTCTCTCTCTCTCTCTCTCTAGTGAGTGCACACACCCTAAAGGAAAAGCCTCTTAAAAAAAAAAGTATATTGTCTATCTTTCCTTCTAGAATGGAAGATTCTTAAAGTGAGAACTCTTCATCTTACTCACAATCACAGCCCAACATATAGAACACTGCCTGGGACATGAAGAAATTCTGACAATTGCTATGTTAATAAATACAGATGATAAGAACATGTAACAAGTGCTACTAACAGTAGAGAAAGAAAAGAGATGATATCTAAGGAAATCCTGATGAACCAAAATGGCAGATTTGTTCAGTAATGTTTTATAGCTATATATTTTTAGCCAGAAAAGTACTCTTATTAATAAAATTCCTGCAGGGAAAAAAACAACTTTGTAATTGGAAGTATGAAATGCTTTATAGTACCTTATTTTCCTTTCTCATGGAAGTAGTTATTTGTACAATGCACTTTTTTATGGCAATGAGATTTATTGTATTAAGAATGTCACACTATTACAGAACTGAGTATAATTCACATAAAGTCATTTCAGGACACTTCCCTCCTCCACAACGAATCAGGAAGTTCTCTGGATTGTAGCTGTCTCCTGAAAATAGCAACCAGAGTGTTCAAAGAGTCTTGCCTCTTATTTCAAGATGGCCTCGGGGTCTCATTTCATGGGTTGGAGGCTTCCGTGGCTACACGAGAGCCAGCTTTACCACAGTCCAGCAGACTTTCCTTTGCCCAACAACTGTTGCTATGAACTGTGGTGTGAATGTTAGCATTTTCTAATTCAAATCATCCAACTCTCTAGGAAAATTAAACATATGGAGAACTATTTTCAACAGACTAATTCTTTTTCTAATTTGTTTGGGCATGTGTAAGCAGGTCTACGGAGAGGCACACCTAGAATGATTCCCAGCATTAGAGCTTTCTCCTGCTTTTTTATAGTTTCTCCCTCTGCTCTTTCTCTAATAGATCTCATTTCATGCTTTCCTGGACACCAAAGCAAATGCCCTGGGGATACTGAAATTAATACCATAGAGTCAGTGTCCTCCAAACTCTCAGAGTATTAGGGGGTAGACAGTCTGCATATAACCTGGAAATGCACCAGAAGTGAATTCTTCTCTTTAATCATTTACAGATTATTCATTTTCATATATCCTTAAAAGTATACTGCTTCTGGAAATAAGGAATGTAATAACAGCTACCCTTAGCTGAGGGTAAGCCACTGTTGGAGGCATTTTGCATATAAAAGAGAAGAAATGGAGAGGAAAAGGCCTAGGAGGAAGTGATTATGCACAGGCTTTATATGCAACACATCACATACAATGGTACTTCATGAGAAAAGTACTATCATTGTTTCCACTTTGCAAACAGGGGCTAAGGCACAGAAAGACTAAGTTACCTACTCAGGGTCACACAGCTAATGGGGTTTTGAGTCCAGATCTGACTCTAGAAGCTATGCTTCTAAGCACCACGCCATCCTAATACTCCCCACAAGAAAGCTGAGCCTCAGAGATGTCAAGTACATTGCCCAATATTACACAGCACAGATGGCATGTAAGCAATATCTGAAATTAAATCTGATGCTAAATTAAATACATGTTAACTATAAAGAAGAGGAAGAAGCCCAGCCCCAGTGGTGAACAGGTAGCACCACCTCTGCAGAGACAGAGTCACAGGGGAGGCCTGAGTTTGGTTCCTGGACCAACAAGCCAAGAGGAGTGTGCATGCTTATAATCCCAGCTACTGGGAGGCTGGGACAAGAGGATTGTGACAGCAAGACCTTGTCAAAAATACTTGTCTTGGTCCCTTTTCCTTTCCCTCTCTCCTTCCCACTTTCCCATAAAGAAAAAGAAAGAGATTGATGTTTGGAAGTCACAAGCCTGTGTCCAAGGCTGGATTTAAGGCCCAAACCTAGCCTGGGATTCGCCATGTGTAGGAAGTGCAACCTTCATCAAGGATGTAGTGTGTGCTAGAAGCCCTAAGTACTTTGTAGGGTTAGCCAGGTTAACTTTCATACCACCATTTTGGAGTTGGCGACACGTTCACCCATTTTATGGATGAGGGCACCGATGTTTAAAGAGCTGAGCACCTGCTCATGCCACACTGTTTATCCTGTCTCCACTTCCTCACATTAGCCTTCAAATCCTTTGCCTCAACTGAGACCATTCTGAGAGTAGAAATAGGAATGAGAAACTTTAAGTTCCAAGTAACGTGACTATGGGACAAAGTACTCAAAACCGGGCCAGACACATAGTAAGTACTCACTCAGTCTTTAGTGGATGAATTGAAGTAAATGAAGGAAAAATAAAAAAGGCAACTTTTCTCTTCAAATGGACTACGGGAAAGATGGAAACATCAAATATCTGGGTTTACAATAACAAATCATTCCCCACTGACCAGAAATAAGACAATAAAATTCCTCCTCAACATCTTCTGGCTCTTTTCTCTCCCATCCCAGTAGTCACTGTGCTTTTCCTCCAGTTGCGTCACTCGCTTCAAACTCATTCTGTGTCAAGTACTTACGCCATCCCCACCCTACCGGCAAGCTCCAGACGTCCACCTTTCTCCTGTCTTCCTTTCTCACTGTGCTTCCTGGGATCGCCAGTAAATGGGGTGACGACGGTGATAATGAAATCAATAAACAACCCACACTTATGGGCCAGCCAGGTGGCATGCCAGTTGGGGTGGCTGGATCCCATATGGCTGAGCGTGTGGTTCAAGTCCTGGACCTGGCAGCTTGAAAAACATGCCAGGCACATGTGCATGCATGCGCAAAATCCCAAGAGGAGAATGGTGGAGAAGGGATTCTGGTGTGGCTACCCCACCCCACCCCAACGCGAGAGAGGGGATTTCTCACTTTCTTCTCTCTCAGTCTCTCTCCAGCAAGCACACACACCCTATAGAAAACACTAAAAAAATAAAATAAATACAACCCACGTTTACCAAAATACTCTCTATAGCAGGTACTATGCTAAGAGCTTTATCTCCTACCTCTCCCCCTATGAATAAATACATAAATTTCTACTCATAGATGAGAAAGTCAAGAAAGAGAGAAGTAACTTCTACAAGAGCACGCAGCCAGAAAGTTCTGTGCAGAGGAGAGGACTTAATAAGCAAAATCACCACATGATCTTAGTGGCTGATAGCTTCCTTCAACCTTTCGTTAATACATTAATTCAGCAAATGATAATGGGGCTCCTTTTGTTTTCCACACACTGACTGATACTTTCACATACATCCTGTAGCTCAGTACTCACACGTGAGTTAGAGATCAGGTCAATCAGACAAAATGAGAAAGAGGAATTTTTTTTTAACCTAACAAAAGTGCTGGTTCATAAGCATTGGGTCATCGGAATTTTTACGTAGAAAAATATATCATGACTTTTCCAATGACACAATCATTTCTCCTGGGCAGCAGAAACTGCAGTAAGATCTGGAGTAGAAGAATACCCTCTACAGGAATGGAAGCCAGATACACAGATTCTTCCCACTTTATCCTTCCTTTGAAAAATTATTTTAGCTACCCTAGTCCTTACATCTTTCCAAATAAGTTTTAGAATAACTTTGTCAATATCTACAAAACATCTTACTGGAATTTTGAGCGTTCTGTTATACTGGAATATCCGTTTAAGGAAAATTGACATTTTACTATGTTATTATCTTTTCTGTAAACACTGTATGCCTCTCCATATATTTAGGTCCTTCTTTGGTTTATTTCATAGGCATTTTGTAGTTTGCAACACTCAAGTCCTATGCATAGTTTGTTACATTTAGGCCTAAGTGTTTTCCTTTTTCACGAATGATTGTAAATCAAGTTTTTCTTATTTTTTTAACGCCCATATGTCAGTTACTAATATATAGAAATGAATTTGTCTGTTTATCTGTGTATTACCTTTGTACGTGTAACTTCGTACTCTGTGACTGTGCTGAACACACTTATTCTAGGAGATGTTTTGAAGCTTCCTTGGAGTTTTCTACATATAAAGTTATGTCATCTGTAAATGGGACACTTTATTTCCTCCTGTCTGACCTATATGCCTTTTATTTTATTTTCTTGCCCCATTGCACTGGCTAGAACTTCCAGCATTACACTGTATAAAAGTCAGCATCCTTGTCATGGAGGAAAACCTTTCAGCCTTTCACTATTAAATATTAGTTTTTTCCTAGATGTTCTTTATCAAGTTGACAAAGTCCCTCTTTATTTCTGTTTTGCTGAGAATTTCTTTGTCATGAATGATGTTGAATTTTGTAACCACTTACATGAGCATGTGACTTTCCCTTATCGGCCGTTAATATGGGGGATTATGTTGATTGGTGTTTGAGTACTGAGCCAGTATTGCATCTCGGGAAGCAACCCCACTTGGTCACAATGTATAACTTCTCTTCTCTATTGCTTAATTACACTTAGAATATTTGGTTCAGAATTTTTATATCTATTCATAAAGAATACTGTTTGTACTATCTTTGTCTGGTTTTATTCTTATGGTAATAGTAACTTCAAATGATAAACTGAGAGCATTCCCTCCTCTTCTGTTTCCTGGGAGAGATCATATGGAATTAGCATTAATTCGTTACATATTTGATAAAATTATCCGGTGCAGCTTTCGGAACCTGGAGATTTCTTTTTAGAGAGCTTTAAAATTACACATTCGATTTCTACAGTAGTTATAAGGCTATTTCATGTTGGTTTTATTTTGAGGAAGTGGCTTATCTAAGCTGTCATACCGGGTTGTCAGAAAAGTCATGGTGCCTTTTTGCAACAGACGGCACTAGTTCATTTTTGGAAGTACTAGAGTCATTGGCATCTACGTTATTGCTATGTCGTTTGACAGCTGACAGTTCTAGCTTCATTCTAAACAACAACAAAAAAGTTAAGTGAATTGGTCAAGTTTCAAAGATTTAATGACAAGTTGAAGATGAGATACCAAACTGCATTTCTGCCATATTTCACTGCATTACTTCCATAAAGGGAAGAATGTACATCGAGCTTGTGAAAAGTTGCATAAAGTTTATGGTGACAATGCCCTATGAGAACGTCAGTGCCAACGATGGCCCACGAAATTCTGTGCTGGTGATTTTTGTCTCAATGATGTTCCTCAGTCAGGGAGGCCCACCAAGGTTCATGACGACAAAATAAAGGCATGATCGAGTCAAACCCACATTACACACAAGAAATTGCACAAACATTACACATTCGTCACTCAAATGTTCATGACCCCCTGAAGAAACTAGGACATGTAAGCAAGCTCTATATTTGAGTTCTTTGTGAACTCACGGATTTTCATTTGACGGTACATATCAACATCTGCAATATGCTCATTAAATGGGAGGAAAACAATCCTTTTTTGAAGTGATCGATAACTGGTGATGAGAAGTGGGTTGTTGAACACCATAATGTGGTGCTCAAACTGGTTTGGTCTCGACATGATTTTCTTCAAACGACATAGAAAGAGGACATTCATCAGAGGGAAGTCATGCTCTCAGTATGGTGGGATTTTAAAGTTGTTGTGTTTTTTGAGCTCCTATCAAGGTACCGAACAATCAATTCAAATGTGTACTGTCATCAATTGAATGGTTTGAATGAATCCATCATCCAGAAATGTCCATAGTTCACTAATCATAAAGGAGCTGTGTTCATCAAGACAATGTGAGACCACACACGAGTTTGATCACCCATCAAAAATTTTTGGAGTTTGGATGGCATGCGTTTTCACCTTTGAAATATATAAACACATTATATATATATAAAATGATATATAAAAAAGTCATGATATATAAAAAATATATCATGAATTCCAATGACCCAATATTTATGTGGTCATAATAGTATTCTTTTGATGTCTGCAGAAGGGTGATATTCCCTGTTTCATTTCTGATATTGGTAAAATGTTTCTTCCTTTATCCTTGGGTACCTTAATAGAGATTTGTCAATTTTACTGTTATTTTCAAAGAATTGGCTCTTTGCTTTCATTGATTGACTTTTCTCTATTGTGTTTTATATTTAATTGATTTATATGGTAATCTTTATTACTTTCTTGATTTTTCTTTGAGTTTATCTTATTTTTACTTTTGTTTTTACTAGGTTCATGTTGCGAGAGGTTTGATTAATGACTTGAGGCTTTTCTTTTTCTTTATTTTTTTTAAATGTTGCTACAGAGAACATGTATCTCTCGCCAGAGAGAGACAGCTGGTGATAGGGAAAGCGAGAAATCATCCCCCAGGGGGATGGCTATGCCACAATCCCTTCTCTCCATTTTCTTCTTAGGATTTTGGGCAGGTATGCACACATGCCTGGCATGTTTTTCAAGTCACTGGGTCTGGGACTCGAACTGCGTAGTTGGCTGTGTCGGGTCCAGTGGCCCTAACCACCATGCTGCTTTGCTGGCTCAAGGCTTCCTCATCTCTAGTGAATGCATTTAGTGCTATAAATTTCCCTCTCATAACTGTTTTATCTGTGTCATAGGAATTCTGCTAATACTGCATTTTCATTGTCTCTTAATGTTTCTTATTTGTTTTTGATTTCCATTAAGACTTTTTCTTTGGTCCCATGGATTATTTGATTGCTTAATTTCCAAGCATTTGAAGAGGGCCTTGTTATTTTTCTGCTATTGATTTCCAGTTTTTCTTTTCTTTCTTTTTCTTTTGGAGAGGTTTTTGCTATAAGGCGTGTGCACTCACCAGAAAGATAGAGACAGAGAGACAGAAAGTGAGAAATCACCACCCCACAGGGGGATGGCCACGCTGCAATCCCTTCTCCTCCATTCTCCTCTCGGGATCTTGGGCACGCATGCACACGCACCCGGTGTGAGTTTAAGCTACCGGGTCCAGGACTCGAACCGTGGTCAGCTACATGGGAGTCCAGCGACATAGCCATTACGCTAACTGCTGGTCCCTTGATTTCCACTTTGAGTCAATGGTAGTGTGAAAATACACTCAGAAATATTTTACTTCTTTTCAATTTGTTAAGATTTGTTTTATAGCCCAGAATATGATCCAACTTGGCATATGTCCCACTGGCATTTGTGAACTCTATTTTTAAGGCTATTGAAAGGAAGCATCATTAGAGAGCAGGACATCCTGCTTGTGAGCAGGAATTCTGTATCCCAAGTGGCTAAAAAGATCTTTGAAAATAGGTAATGTTGAGAAAGGCAAGAATTTTGTTCAGAAGTGTGCCCGATGCATACTGTGGAAAAGGGAGGCAAGCACAAGACTGACCCAAAATCTCCATGGTCCATTTGGGAGGAAGACAGGTCAGACTCCTGGATTCTCTTACACAGATGCCAACAAGAACACAGGCCTCACCGGGGAGATGGCAACTAATGGAGGGTTTGGAGAATCCGAGAAGTACATCCCTGGAGCAAAAGTGACCTTTGCTGGCATTAAAAGTCGGGTAGCTTATCTTTAAATGCTACTAATGAGAAATAGGTGGCCACTGCCTTATTTATGACAAAATAGAAATGTCTCATCTGTTTTATGTGTACCATATTTTAATTGACCTCCTGAATGTTTTTTTTTTTCTAAATTTGATAGTAATTTTACTTCAGTAAGTGTTATCACTATTTGCCTTTTCAAAAGATATACTTGGTAACTCATTAGTAGGTGCTCATCTTTCTACAAAGATGGTGAAAGCCTTCTCCAAACCTCCTCAAGGTTGTTTTTTTATTCAGGCTTATATGTCACTGGTTATCTGAAGATGTAAATGCTGGAGGGAACCAGCAGTTAGTGTAATGGTTATGTCGCTGGACTCCCACGTAGTCAACTGCGGTTCACGTCCCGCACCCGGTGGCTTAAAACTCACTCTGGTCGCGTGTGCGTGCCTGCCCAAGATCCCGAGAGGAGAATGGAGGAGAAGGGATTGCAGCGTAACCATCCACTCTGGGGGGG
>NW_006159608.1:1744555-1746990 GCF_000334495.1 Tupaia belangeri chinensis | reverse complement strand
CCCCCTGTAGAAAAAACCCCCCAAAAAAAAAAAAAAAAAAGAGAAAAAAAAATGACCCCCAGAAAGTCACACACAGGCCAGCTAGTGGCATGGTGGTTAAGACAGCTAAGTCCCACATGGCCAATTACATAGCTTGAGTCTCAGACCCAGAAGCATAAGAAATATGCCAGGTATGTGTGAAGATGTGCTCCTAAAAGAAGAATGGAGGAGAAGGGATTATGGTGTGGCCAACCCTTCTGGAAGAGTGGTTTCTTACCTTCTCTCTCTCTCTCTCTAAGCCACATAATATTTATATAACTTGAGTCTATGCAAGAGGAGAAAGATTGGGGTACAGAAACTAAATTTTTTTTTAAAGTTCATTTTCAAATTTTATAAAAACTATTTCAGGCCAGCAGATGGTGTAGTGGTTATGTTGCCAGACTCGTTTTTTTTTTTAAAAAAAAGCTCATTTTCAAATTTTATAAAAACTATTTTGGGCCAGCAGATGGTATAGTGGTTATGTTGCCAGACTCCCATATGGGTGACTACAGTTCAAGTCCTGGACCTGGTGACTTGAAACTTATGCTGGGTATGTGTGCACGTGTGCCTAAGATCCCAGGATGAGAATGGGGTGGGGGAGGGGGAGAGATTGCGGCATGGCTATCCTCCTGGGGGGTGATTTCTCACTTTCCCTGTCTCTCTCTCTGGTGAGCACAAGCACCCCAAAGCTAAACCTCTACCAAAAAAAGTAAAAAAAAAAAAATACTTGATTTGACAAAAATATTTGTATCAAATTTGAAAGTCCACACTTTCAAATATCTCAAAGACACAAATATAGGAAACATTCCAAAAGTATAGACGAGAGCATCGAAATAAAACTTTTCAAAACTAGAAATAGAAATTACACCTTAAGATTAGGTAGAGAAAAAAGAGAAACATAGATTTGAAAAAAATCTGTGGATTTCCAAGTGAAAACATCTCAGTTTTCATAATAAAATCTTTACAGAAAAAAATGATCAAACTTCAATATTATTACTAAAAACATTCATCTTCATATCTAAAGTAGTTTTTATTTAGCTGAAATATAGCTGAGTCTTCACTTACTTTTTCTCTGATATGATAACATTTCTTCGCTCTTTAATTGCTAGTGGGCATATATATTCACAAGAGTCTCTGTCTCTGTCTGTCTGGTGAGCACATGCGTCCTATAGCAAAAACCTCTCAAAAAGAAAAAAAAAAAAAAAGATGTAAATGCTGGAGAAATCCCTTCACTTGTCAAAACCGAGCAGACTCGCCTGTGTTTTAATTCGCGTTCATTAACCCGTTGAAGGCAAGGGCTGAAGATAAAGTAGTAAAGAGTACTTGATACGATTGGTCAGATTCCCTCTATCTGAAACACTGCCTTTTACTTACTGAAAAATAAAGACATTTTGTGTGGTCTGCGTATACTACCAAATAAAGAATATGTAACACTTTACATATTTTATAAATGATTTGTAAGGTGAAGTGCTTCTCAAAGTCAGTGTGACAAGATTTAGTAGCAAGTTAAATTTTACCTTTGAGTTCTGTTATCTAAGTCAGACTAAGTTATATTTCAGGATTGTTAGGCCACTGTTCAAAACCACATAGAAACTGAAGAACTACTGTATATGTGTGATTGGTAATGGTGTTGTTGCCAATTTATTAGAAGGATTAAAATAGAGGAGATATACTATCAGCATAGATTTGTAAATTATGCCATTGTAAGACTTAAGATAATTAAAAACCAAATGACAGAAAAAGAAAGAAAGAAACAAACTAGCAAGCATCAACACCCTAGACTCCCTTCCATGGTTCTTGGTTCTCGGCTATAGCAATTTGTGCCTCTTCCTGGGTCTACTTGCTCAGACTTCCACTTCAGTCTCTACTGTGACAGTACTCCAGGGACCACCATTAAACAGAATTTTTTTTTTTTTGCATCTATAATATACTTTCAGTAAGCTTCTAGCCTCACTGAGCTGCCTACCAGAGCCGTCTAAATTATCTGCCTTCATCAATTATTGTTAAGATAATTAATATTCTATTTACAAAGTCGCATGAGCTTAGTCTGCTCCAAGATCATTTTCCAGAGCCCCTGTAATTTTTAGTTACCTATTCTATTTGCACTCTTGTTACTCCTTTTTCACCAGCCAGTAAATTATCACTAAACCCCAATGCAATCTCCACCCAGATCAAAAAATAGAACATTGTCCTCACTCCCTCCACCTTCTTCCTAAAGGTAACTTATCATCCTCACCTCTAAAAGCAGAAGTATAGTTTTGAACATTATAAAAAAAGAATCACATAAGACGCTTCTTTTCTTTCTTGTTTCTTTGAATATTGTTAGGGAGAGTCACACAAGATATGTAGTTATAGTCTGTTCATTTTAGATTTTAGTTGCAGTAGTATTCTATTTCTTTTTTTTTTTTTTTTTTTTT
>NW_006159608.1:1715653-1743175 GCF_000334495.1 Tupaia belangeri chinensis | reverse complement strand
TTATATAATTTGCTGGTCTTTTCCTTATTATTAAGCAGAAATTTCTTATATACTCTGGATCAAGTTTTTTTCTTTTCTTTTTTTAGAGAGAGATTCTTGCTATGGGGTGAGTGAACATACCAGAGACACAGAAAGAGAGACAGAAAGAGAGAAGATAAGAAATGACCCCCTAGTGAAGGTAAAAAATCACTCCCTAAAGAAGATGGTTACACTGCAATCCCCTCTCCTTCACTCTCCTCTTGGGATTTTGGGCATGCAAACACATGTACCTGGTGTGGGTTTTAAGTCACTAGGTCCAGGACTCAAACCACAGTCAACCATGTGGGAGTCCAGTGCCTTAACCATTGTGCCACCTCAGGCCTTTTTCATACGTGTGAATTGTAAATATCTTCTCCCACCTGAGATTAGACATTTCACAATTTTTTGTGTATGAAAGTTACTTACTATACTGTAATGTATTACATTTTATTGTTATTGCTATTTATGTCATATTTAAAAAGTCCTTTATTCTTTGAATATTTTAAAATAATTATTTTATTTTAACTTTATTTATTCTTATTGTTTGATCAGAGAGATAGAGATAAAAAGTGAGAAAGCAAGTCACCAGGTCCAGGACTTGAACCGCAGATGGTCATGTGAGAGTCCAGCACCCTTAACCACCACACCACCTGCCAGTCCTAATTCTTCAAATATTATGAAGCTATAATCCTATACAATGTTCTTAAAGCTTTGCTGTTATGTCTTCCTATTTATATAACCAACACATCTGGATTTTAAAAATGTAAATGATTCAAGGCTGCAGTCAAACTTACTTTCAGGTAGATATTCAATTAAATTAGCATGTTATTTTTAAAAATAATTTTCCATGGCTCTCAATGTCACAGTACGGCCTTTGTCATATATCAAGTGTCCAGGTGAGTGGTGGGGAAATGGATCTGCAGACAGACCATGGTCCATCTTCCCTCACAAGCTTTTGAACTCTCAGATGCATTAACTGGGATCTGGAGAGCCCCACCCTCCCCCACCCCTGCACCATCAGAACATCAGCTCCAGCCAGGACAGGACAGGTTGCAGGGCGAGCAGCAGGGAGCTGATGCTTCAGAGACCAGGGCTCACCTACTCTCACCGGTGACTTTGGAGTACCTGGTGCCTTTTGAGACTTCGTATTCTTCATGCACTGTGTGTCATGCAAATTGTAACTCTTTCTCTAGCTACATCCTCTTGCTTAGTCTCAGCTACACCTGGACTTGAGACTCCGGGGAGAAATCAAGCCGTTCAAGCTGGTGGCATACACCATCTCTAATCGGAACACAAAACCCCCTTCGAAGAACACACCAGAGAAGTAGCGCATTTTTTTCCCTTGACATTAGAATTAACTCCAAGAAATTAGGAAGAGGCATCTAATCCATCAGATGACCAGAAACCATCAAGAGGCACAAGAAATATAAGAAGTTAAGAAAAAAGCACTCCGTCAAGGGAAATGAACACTTCACTATCTAGACAGTACAATGGAGCTCATGGAAATGCCAGATAAAGAATTAAGAATATTCTTAGTGACAACACTAAATGAGGTAAAAGAGAAAGAGACAACGAACTCTAGAAGATCCAAGAGAAAAGAGACAACAGCCTCCAGGAGATGAGGAAGTCCTTCCACAATTTGAAAGAAGAAATACATGCCATAAAGAAGAATCAAGTGGAACTGTTAGAGATGAAAGTCGTAATACAGGAAATCAAAACCTCCCTCAAATATCTATATAGCTTGATAGCAAGGCTTGATATCCCTTAGAATAAGTTTGTCTAACTTTTTATCTTCTTTTTCTTTTTACATTATTAAATCAGCCTATTTCAGCATCAATTCTCTTAGAATTTTGGAGGAGGGGATGAAAGGTGATGTGGTGGGTGGTTAAGGGTACTGGTCTTCCACATGGCTGACTGCAGTTCGAGTCCTGGACCTGGCGGCTTGCTTTCTAACTTTCTCTCTCTCTGTCCGTCTCTGGTCAGATTAAAATAAATAAATTTAAAAAATCAAGCTAAATAAAATAATTTTTTTTTTGGAGAGATTTTCACTGTAGGGGGCGTGCGCTCGCCAGACAGAGAGAGAGAGACATAGAGACAGAAAGCGAGAAATCACCCCCCAGGGGGGATGGTCACGCCGCAATCCCTTCTCCTCCATTCTCCTCTCGGGATCTTGGGCACGCACGCACACGCGACCGGCGTGAGTTTTAAGCCACTGGGTCCGGGACACGAACCGCGGTCGACTACGTGGGAGTCCAGCGACATAGCCATTACGCTAACTGCTGGTTCCCTTATTTTTAAATTGGAGGAAATTATGTTTAATCTATAGGTTAAACTGGAGAGAAGTAACCTCTTTTTTTGTCCACCAGTTCATATAGATTGTATATCCTCCAGTATTCAAATACTTATTAATTTTCTCTGTAATATTTTACAGTTTTCTGTGAGGTAGTCTGTACATCCTATATTAGATTCTACATTTTTAAAATATTTTATGCTATTATAACGGTATCTTTAATTTTTTATCCTTTTATATATTTTTTTATTTCAATTTCTTTTATACATTCAATCTCATATGTCACTTAACTTGCAAAGTGAATATTCCAACATGTATACATTTCTCACCAGTCCAGTTGGGAATATTATACACGTTATCTTCAACAGATAATAACCCACTTCTTTGTCCCATAAATGCCTTGCCTCTCTATTTTTCTCCTCAATGTCCTTCCTCAGACCCTCCTCCTTCTCCCACCCTCTTCCCACATTTTATCTGGTATCTATAACCATTTTCTATGTTTCTGTATCCTCTCGTCATTCAGTTTCAGCCATAGAGTGTGGACACTCAGTATATATTAAGTGGGGAGATACACTGCCTCTCCTTCACAGCCTGGCTTGCTTCACTCAGCAGTAGATCTTCCATACTCATCCACTTTCTGTCAAAAGCCAGAGTCTTCTTGTTTTTTTTATGGCTGAGTAGTATTCCATAGAGTATATGTGCCACACTTTTCCAATCCAATCCTCTGTTCATGGACATTTGGGTCAGTTCCATATCTTAGCAATTGTGAATAATGCTGAAACAAACATTGATGTGCACGCACTTTACCAAATAAGTATTTTTCTGTCCTTTGGGTAAATACCAAGGAGTGGGATTGCTGGATTAAATGGTAGTTCTATTTGTAGACCTTTGAGGAATCTCCATACTGTTCTCCACAGTGGCTGAACCACTTAACATTCTCACCAGCAGTGTAAAAGAGTTGACCTTTCACCACATCCCCGCTAGCACTTATCATTTTTTATTTTTAATCTTAGTCGTTCTGACTGGGATTAGGTGGTATCTCATCATGGTTTTGATCTGCATTTCCCTTACTATGAGGGACGTTGAGCATTTTTTCATATGCCTTTTGGCTATTTATATATCTTTAGAGAATGTTTTTTTCCACTCATTCTTCCATCTTTTAATTGAGTTGGTCATCTTTTTCAGGTAAGCAGCTTGAGTTCCCTGTGTATTCTGGTTATCAGTTCCTTATCTGAAGCATAGTTTACAAAAATATTCTCTCATTCTGAGGGTTGTCAATTCACACTAATTACTGTGTCTTTTGACATGCAGAAACTTCTTAATCTGGTGTAATCCCACTTGTCTATTTTTGGGATTATTGATTGTGCTTTGGGGGTCTTATTTAAGAAGTCTTTGCGGGAGCCAGCAGTTAGCGTAATGGCTATATGGCTGGACTCATTTCTTGAGCAGGATTGTTTTAGCAATATAGACTCTTTTATTATTCCAGACAAATTCTATGATTGTCTTTTCTAGATCTGTGAAGAATGTCTCTGGTACTTTGATTGGGATTGCATTAGATACGTAGTTGACCGTGGTTCACGTCCCAGACCCTGTGGTTTAAAACTCATGCCAGGCGCGTGTGCGTGCATGCCCAAGATCCCGAGAGGAGAATGGAGGAGAAGGGATTGCGGCACGACCATCCCCCCTGGGGGTTGATTTCTTGCTTTCTGTCTCTATGTCTCTTTCTGTCTGTCTGGCGAGCGCACGCGCCCAATAGTGAAAAAAACCTCTCCAAAAAAAAAACTATTCTCAACAGTCACAGAAAACGTCAGTGTGGACCTCTTACTTATTCAGCCCATCAATCCAATTTAATTTCCAACTCACTTTAAACATCTTTTAGTTCCAGGGATGTATAAGGTACCCTGGGCCCAGAGTATTTTTCAACCACAGTGGAGCAAAAAATGGCTTCCCTGGTGAGCCACACTGGCACAGCGGTAATTTAACACCCTGCTCATCGTTCTGCGGGTGGATGTCCAGTTTTTCCAGCACCATTTATTTGGTAAAGAGGTTTCCTTTTTCCACTCGATTGACTGGTACCCTTTATCAAAAATCAGTTGGCTATATGTTTGGGAGTTTATTTCTGGGGTCTCTGTTCTGTTCCATTGGTTCATATGTCTGTTTTTGTGCTAATACCAACCAGTTTTGATTATCACAGCTATATAGCATATTTTCAGATCAGGGAGTGAGATGCCGCCCACTCCGCATTTCTTGAGCAGGATTGTTTTGGCAATATAGACTCTTTTATTATTCCAGACAAATTCTATGATTGCCTTTTCTAGATCTGTGAAGAATGTCTCTGGTACTTTGATTGGGATTGCATTAGATATGTAGATATTTTGGGCATAATTGCCATTGTGATTATATTAATTCTTTCAATCCAGGAACATGGGATGTCTTTCTGCTTTTTTGTGTCATTTCAGTTTCTTTTTTTAGCTTCTCCTAGTTTTCCTTGTGGTGGTCTTTTACTTCTTAGGTTAGATTTATTCCTAGGTATCTTATAGTTTTTGTAGCTGTGGTAAATGGAATTACTTTCTTCAGTTCTCAGTCTGCCCGCTGTTCATGTCTAGAAATGCCATAGATTTCTGTATGTTGATATTGTATCCTGTAACTTTACTGTGTTCATTTATTACTTCCAGGAACTTTTTAATGAATACCATTGGTTTTCTATTTTATATAATCAAATCATCCACAGATAGAGATAATTTCACCTCTTATTTTCCTATTTGTTTCTTTGAAAAGATGAACAAAATCGATTTACCATTAGCTAGACTAATTAAGAAGAAGAGAGAATGGAACCAGGTAAATCAAATTTGAAACAAAGCAGGCAATATAACAATAGACATACTAGAGGAATGACCCTTCTAGTCTGATTTTGCTGAGAGTCTCGATTATGAAGGGATGTTGCATCTTATCAAATGCTTTTTCTGCATCAATTGACATGATCATACGGTTTTTACCTTTTTTTCTGTTAATAGGATGTATTATTACATTTATGGTTTTGCATATGTTGAACCATCCTTGCATCCCTGGAATAAAGCCTGGTCATGTTATATAATCTTTTTTGTACTTTTTGTTGGATACGATTTGCTAGTATCTTGTTGAGAATTCTTGTGTCTATCTTCATCAGAGATATTGGTCTATAGTTTTCCTTCCTAGTCCTGTCCTTATCTGTTTTAAGGATAAGGGTGATGGAGGCTTCATAGAATGAATTTGGGAGAATTCTACCCTTTTGGATCTTTAGATATTGCTTGAGTAGATTAACTCTTCTTTAAAAGTTTTGTAGAATTCAGAGGTGAAGCCATCAGGATCAGGACTTTTCTTTGTTGTAGGTTATTTATTACTGATTCTATCTCCTGGCTTGTTATTGGTCTATTCAGACTTTCTACAACCTCCTGACTCAATCTTAGTGGATTATATGTGTACAGGAATATGTCCATCTCATCCAGATTTTCTTGTTTGTTGGCATATAGTTGTTCATAGTATCCTCTGACGATGTTTTGTATTTCTATTATATCTATTGTTATATTGCCTGCGTCATTGCAAATTTGATTTACCTGGTTTCTTTCTCTCTTAATAAGTTTTGCAAGTGGTGTATTGGTTTTGTTTATCTTTTCAGAGAACCAACTTTTACTTTTATTTTCTGTATAGTTTGTTTATTTTCTATTTCATTTATTTCTGCTCAAATCTTCATTATTTCTAATCCTTTTGTAATATAGAAATTGATGGATTTTTACATATTGACATATCCAGCAACTTTGCTAAAAATCACTTATTAATTTTAACTATTTACCTGTGTATCTTTTCCACTATATATAAAGTTATATTTCCTGTGGCCAAAATTTTCCTTTTTAATTTTGGGTTAATTCATTTTTGCCTTATTGCATTAGTTATGACTGCTTATAAATGTTAAACAGCCATGATGAATGGGTATCCTTAACCCATTTTTGATCTCAGAAAAAGAGCTTTCAATATTTTACTGTTGAATGTGATGAGAGTTAGAGATATTTTTAAATGTATATACCACTTTATCAAGTTAAGATAACAACTCACTACCATTTCTAATTTATTACATGCATTTTTAATTAAATAAATATTGAATTTTATCAAATTATTTTACTTTATCTATTGAAGTAATTGTGTTACCTCTTTTTACTATTAATATAAATGTTTTGCATGGACTGGCTTTAGACTATTAAGTTAATATTACATTCCAAAAATTAGTCCAACAGAGACATCATGTATTATTCTTTTCATATATTAAAAGACTTATTTTGCTAATTTATTTTGGTTTAGGATTTTTGCCCAAGATTATGCTGGCCTTAAAAAATTAGCTCTTACTTTTTGAAGAAAAAGATAAGATTGGCATAATCTTTCTTTGGTAGATCTCATAGGCTAAAACATATGAATTTGAATTTTTCTTTGTGGAAAGATGTTTAGTTATTGATTCATTTACTTTAATAACTATATGACAATTCACTTTTCCTAAATTTTCTTTTGGTGAGTTTTTTTTTTTTTTTTTTTTCTATAGGATACATGCACCAGAAAGACAGAGAGAGACAGAGAAACAGAAAGCAAGAAATCACCCCCAGGTGGGGATGGCCATGCCACAATCCCTTCTCCTCTGTTCTCCTCTCAGGATCTTGAGCACACATGTACACATGCCTGGCGTGAGTTTAAGCCACCTGGTCCAGGACTCAAACCGAGGTTGACTTCATGGGAGTCCAACGACATAGCCATTATGCCAACTGCTGGTCCCTACTTTTCCTAACTTTAATGTCACTTTTTAGTCATATTTTTGAAAGTATATTTACTTCATCTAAATTTTCAAGTTTACTGATATAAAGTAGTTTAGAATAGTCTCCTCTTTTTAAAAATTGTCTGTAGGATCTTATGCTTTGGTTCTTTTTTATTTCTGTTGGTGGTTATTTCTGCCTTCTCTTTATTATGGACTGAATTTTTTCCTCTAAATTTATACGATGAAGACCTTATCTCTAATGTGATTGTAACTGAGGAGAGAGCCTTTGGTTGCACCCAAATCCAATGGAACTGGTGCTTCCTGTGCGAAGGTGAGGAGACACCAGGATGTAGCCTCGTTTGTTCATTCTCTCTCTTCCTCCACACGTACATAGAGAAAAGATGCTGTGAGGGCACAGCAAAAAGATACCATCACAAGCGGACTTTCAACCTCCCAAACTGTGAAAACATACTTTTTATTTATTTTTATTTACATTTAATCATTGTATACCTTTACAGTGTACATGTTTTTTCTGAGCATGAACAGAGTGTTTATTAGTCAAATCAAAGATACTAGCATATACATTATCAACATCAGAAAACTTTTCATTTTTGTGTCCATTAAATGTTTTTCCCCCTGACCCCCTGCTTCCCACCCTCTATTACACCCACTTTTACACTATCTCTAGTATCTAAGGTTGGCCTTCTTGCTATTATACTATCTTTTTTTTTTTTTCTTCTTTTGAGAGGTTTTTGCTATAGGGCGTGTGCGCGTTCTCCAGAAAGACAGAGACAAAAGGTGAGAAATCACTCCCCTGAGGGGATGGCCACACCTCAATCCCTTCTCCATTTCACTCTCAGGATCTTGGGCACTCACACACGCGGTCCGTCATGAATTTCAGCCACCGGGTCTGGGACTCAAAGCTGCAGTTGACTACCTGGGATTCTAGCTACATAACCATTACGCTAACTGCTGGTCCTACTGCTATACTTTCTAATCTTTTAGTTTTTGCTACACAGTGCAGACATTCAATGTATACTAAGTGGGAACATACAATGCCTGTCTTTCATAGTCTGGCTTACTTTGCTTAAGATTAACTCTTCATATTTGTAAACTTTATGTCAAGTTCTCATCTTGTATGTCTGAGTAGTGTTCCATAGACTACATGTGCCACATTTTTTCAATTTACTCATCTGTCCTTGGACATTTGGGTTATTTCCATGTCCTAGCAATTGTGAATAATGCTACAATAATTTTTTGTTGTTTAAGCCATCCAGCCTGTGGTATTTTGTTTTGGCAACCCAAGCAATTTAATACACTTCTCTTTTTTTGAATCAACCTAATATGACCCTTGTTAATTTTATTAATGCTTTTCAGAAATGCAATATTTTTCCTATGTGATATTGTTTTCTAATTCACTAATCTCTGTTCTTTATATTTTTTCTTTTTTTTAAATTTATCTTCCTGTCTTTAAGCCTGAAGTGAATGCATAGAAGCATCAAACTAAATTCTAGTCATTTCTCTTTCTACTATATAAACTTAAGGCTATAAACTGCCTTCTAAGCATGGCTTTAATATAACCTATTTCAGCTTTAATAGGTATTACATGCATATTTATTGCTATTTACAGAAAACATCCTTTAATTTCCATTGTGATTTCTTCTTTGATTTTTCCTTGAATGTATTTTATTTAGGAGTAAAATGTACAATTTCTTGTGCAGATTGTATTTGTCCATGATTGTGTTGATAACAGAAATACCTGAGAATGGATGATTTATAAAGAATAAAGATTTGACTCATGATTCTAGTGACCATAAAGTCCAAAAGGATGACACTGGCATGTGGCTGGCCTCTGCTGCTGCCTCACAAAATGGTTGACAGAAGCAGAGAAAGGAAGGTAGGTTCATGCAGAGAAAGATAAAACAGAAATCGTTTTCTCTGTTTGCCCCTTCCTTGCTCCCAGCTGATTGGATAGTGCCTGCTCCCACTGAAGGTTAGTCTTCCTCTCTCAGTCCACTACCTCTCATGAGTCAGCATTAATCCACTCATGAAAACAGTGTACCCATGATTCAAACATCACCCACTAGGCCCCTTCTTTTGAAGGTCTCACCATCTCCCAGTACGACTATGTTAGGGCCCAAATTCCAACATAGGAACTCGGGGGACAAGCGATTGCCTAAACCAAATAGTACCTTAATTATTAACTTTTTATTATTTATTTCTAGTTTAATTGTAGTGATATCAGATAATCACATTATGATTTCCTTCTTTAAAACTTCTTGAGACTTGGGAACCAGCAGTTAGCGTAATGGCTATGTTGCTGGACTCCCACGTAGTCGACCGCGGTTCGTGTCTCGGACCCGGTGGCTTAAAACTCACGCCGGGCACGTGTGCGTGCGTGCCCAAGATCCCGAGAGGAGAATGGAGGAGAAGGGATTGCGGCGTGACCATCCCCCCTGGGGGGTGATTTCTCACTTTCTGTCTCTATGTCTCTGTCTGTCTGGCAAGCGCACGCGCCCTACAGTGAAAATCTCTCCAAAAAAAAAAAAAAAAAACTTCTTGAGAGTTAATCTATGGCTTAGCACATGGTCAAAATATATTAATGTTTCATTTTTTTAATGCTTTCTACAGTTGTTGGGTTAGTATTTTAAATTCGTCAGTTAAATTTTCTTTGTTAAACATATCATTCAAATCTTCAATATCTTAATTAACTTTTGACTGGATTTGCTAGAATTTGATTCTCTCAATTCTCTGCCAAAATTGTTTTTTGTTTTTCCAAAACATAATAAGTTTAGTTATATGAAAACCTGTCTAATAACCATATTATCTGGATCCCTTATAGGAATCTTTATTTTCCATGGTTACTCTTGGTGTTGGGAAGTGGGTAGTGTTTCTTCATATTTTCTTATCTTCTTGTATGTCTGGTCGTTATTTGTTCCATGTCAGATATTGCTACAGATTGAATGTCTGTGTCTTTTCTGTGTCTTTTGTGTTGAAAACCTAACCCCCAAAGTGATGGTAGTAGGAGGTGGGGTTTTGGGGGTAGTGATTAGCTCATGAGGACCCCACCCTCATGAATGGGATTAGTGTTCTTATAAAAAAGAGGTCCTGGATAGCTAGCTAGTCCCATATTAGGATATACCAAGAAGTTGCCATGTATAAAGCAAGAATCAGGACATAATCAGATATAAAATTTGGGGGCATCTTGATCTTGGACTTTTCATCCTCCAGAACTGTAGGAAATAAACATACGTTGTCTATACGCTATGTAGTCTCTACTGTGATTAGTTAAAGCATTGTGAACTAAGGACTAAGAAGGTTATTATATACAAAAAGTTGTACAAATAATATGAGGCCCATGATCATCTTATTTTCTTCCAAGGAATCTTTATTTTAGCAGACAGCTAGGGCACTAACAATCTGAGACCATGTTAATCTACATTAAGTGGCTTTGTCCCTGTAAGTACCTGCATCCTTCTGGGTTACCCAAGGAAGGTTTCCAGAACTTGCACCCATTTGCACAGTTGAAACTATAATGTTTGTTCTCTTTATCCTACTACACTAACAAAAAGGTTACTTAGAGAATTATCAGAAAACCACAGAGAAAAATTACCTCAACTGCCAGCTCAGTTATGTGGATTTCTCTGATATTGGCTTCATAATTCATTTTTCTTTTTTTTTTAGAGAGAGATTTTTGTTATAGAGCATGTGCAGTTGCCAGAGAGACAGAGACAGAAAGTGAGAAATCACCCCGTGGGGGGATGACCACACGGCAAGTCCTTCTTCTCCATTCTGCCCTCAGGATCTTGGGCATGCACACAGGAAACTGACCTGAGTTTTAAGCTGCTGGGTTCAATGCTCGAATTGCAGTAGACTACCTGGGAGTCCAGTGATGTAACCATTACACCGTCTGCTGGTCCAAGTCTTCATAATTGTTCACTGCCTTACGAGTTCTCCAAAGCTTTCAAGCATAATTTTAAAATAATATTTTGTCTAATTTGTTTAGGAGCATTTGTTCAAATTGCCAGAAGTAGTTTTTAGGTGTTTTTTTATGTCATGACTCTGCTATACTTTTAAAATCTTGTCTTTTTTTTCCCTAGCATTTCCTGATTTCTCTTTAAAACTTCCAGTAACACCTTTAAGAACTGATTGGCCATGTCTCTTTATCTGTCTTTTCCATCTCATGATCTCTACATGCTTCATTCTGTGTGAGTCTTCAGGGCTGTCTTCTAGTTCACTAATTGTCTCTGTGGCTCCCATATTTATCTCTTCTAGGAAGATTTTGAAATTTTCACTTATTATATATGTTTTCCTCTTCTAGAAGTTCTTTTGAACATTAAAAATCCTTCTGTATATCATGTTGATAATATATATTGTTTGATATGATATGATCCAAGTGACATTTTATCTCTAGTTTTTCTTCTCAAAACACATTAATTTGTTACAATCATTAGAAAAACATCAGTTGATTTCCAACTGAGGGACAGTTTACAAAATACATGACCAGCACCCCTCACAGCTGTCAAGGTCTGAAAAAAATAAATCTGAGAAGTAGTAGCAACAAAGAGGAGATTTGAGTAAGTATGGTCTTTAGTTAATAATGCTGTACTAATATTGGTTCATTAATTGTGACAAAGCTACCATACAAATGTAAGATGTTAATAATAAAGGAAACTCAGTGTGAGATACTAGGGAACCCTCTGTACAATTTCCCAATAATTGTATAAATTGTAGCCCTTCTAAAATAAAAACAAAGTACATTTTAAAAGTAGGGGCATCATACCTCAAAATTCCTTCTGCTCTTAGTTCCTATTTGCTTGTTTTTATTTTATAATTTATTATTCTTTTTTTAAGGAACTGTTTGCTCCTTTTTTCTTAAAAATGAGATATTTTTGCATGTTTTAAAATAAAAACTAGTCTCATTTACCAGTTTTTAATTTTTTGAAGAAAATATAGAGATCAACAGAATTATACTAAAATATCTCATGAAATATAATAGCATATACAGTGGTATGAATTAAAATTAATTTGCACAAGGAAACTAAAATGAATAGCTATCAACTTTTTGTAAAGCATTTCTAAAGGAATAGAATCATGTTACCTAATACATTCTCATTTTGTTCATTTTTATGATGTTAATTTCATTTTAAATGTATACTAAAATTCTTACTATGCATATAAAGTTGATTGTTACCTCATAATTTTTTCAGATAAATTTGAAAGATCTTGAATAAATAAAAATTCTACATTAATCTATAAATAAAAGCTATAAAATATAAAATAATGCCCTTGGAGTAATCTACTTTTTAAAGCTTCTTTATTTCTTCTATAATGAATAAGACAGAGAGAGAAACAGAATCCCTTACAGGATCTTGGTGCCATGATTTACCTCTAGCTTCAGCCAGCCCATAATCATGGACACACGCATGCCTGCATGCTCTTGGAAGTGTTCATATGGGCAACTAACCTTTTTCCATGTGAGTCCATCTTGCAAAGCATCATATTTTACTGCTATATCACTGTCTGGTCCCTAGGAGTAATTTTTTTCCCCACATTTTATGATTCACAAAAGATCTTAAAGTAAAATATAGACATAGCTAAAATCTAGTGACAAATGCACTGTAATTTTCTTCTGGAACTCTTTTCTCTCTCCATCCCCCCTTTTACTAGAGAGGTATAAACTAACTTAATTGCAAAAAAAAAAAAAAAAATTGAGTTAGGCTCAATTTGGTCTATTTGCACAAAACCCCATAGGAATTCAATTTCTGATGTAAGGCAACAGATACTATTGTATTATTGAACTTATGCAAATAACCATTCTGCCACAAAATAAGAACGCTCACAAATATTTTCCAATTGTAAAGGGGTTAGGAAGGGAGAAAAGTTTATGTTTCAAAAATTAACAAATTGCTGTACATATCAACAACTCACAGGAAAAACAAAATCCTTAAAACTGAAAGACAAAGCATAGAAGAAAATCAGTAATGTTTTAGACAAAAGTCACAGAATTCCATTTCATCAGTTCAGTCTCACATAACCTCTTTTTTGTTGAACTTGCAGAGTTACTGTGATCTGATCTTTCCATTTAAATCCTGAAAGTACACATTCAACATTATTATTGATATTTCTGAACTTGTCCTTACCATTAAGTTGGCCTTTTTCTTTGTCATTTTTGTTCTTATTTCAGTCTGTCTATCTTTAGTTTTCCTGGTATAGCACTCCCTTCAGAACTTCTCAAAGAGCTGGTTTGGTGTTGGTAAATTCTTTCAGGTTTTGTTTATCTGAGAATGTTTCAGGCTCTTCTTCCCATGTAAAGGATAATCTTGCTGGATGTAGTATTCTTGGCTGAAATTGTTTCTCACTTAACACTTTGAATATATTTTCCCAGTTTTTCCTTGTTTGCATTGTTTCCGATGAGAGGTGCAATGTTAGCCTGATGAGATATCCTTTGAAAGTAACTTGACACTTCTCTCTTGGCAACTTTAGTATCTTGTCTCTGTCTGTGGTTTTGGTCAATCTGGCTATGATGTGTCTTGGAGAAGATCTTCTTAGGTATTTTCTATGTGGGGTCCTTTGTATTTCTTGGGTCTCTCTAGGTTTGGAAAGTTTTCTTCCAGTGTTTTATGGAATAGATTGTCAATGTGCTGATTAGTTTCTTTACCTTCTTGGGATATCGATTGTCCAGATGTTTGGGCATCTAATGGTATCTATTATTAATCACATATTATTCTCATTATTTTGGGTTATTTTCTCAGTCTTTTTGGTGAATTTTTCTAGATCAGAGGTTCTGTCTTCTACATCTGAGATTCTATCTTCTGCATGATCTAATCTGCTCTTAATACTTTTGAAGAAGGTTTTGATTTCCTGTATTACAGCCTTTATCTCCAACAATTCCATTTGATTCTTTTTAATGGTGTATATTTCTCTTTAAGATCATTCAAGAACTTCCTCACCTCCTGGAACTCATTGTCTCTTTTCTCCTGCACCTTCTGGAGTTTGTTATCTCTCTTCTCTTGCATCTCTGTTAGGTCTGTCACTATGAATATTTTTAATTCTTTTTTTTAATTTATTTTTTATTATCATCATAATCTTGTTTATAATACATTGGATTGCATATAACTTTACAGTATATTACATTGCTTTTTCAAAAGGGAATGCCCTGCAAGTCAGTCCATACAGAGACATTAATCTCCCCACTTCATCATTCAGTATCTTTTCAATGTTTTTCCAAATCATTATTATTATTATTATTCTAATTATTCTTTAAACAGTCAATCACTATTTCTCATTTTGCTTGTAAAAATACTTTGCCCATCATGAAATACTTCTCAGACCAATCCAGTTGAGAATACTATACATGCCATCATCAACAGGTAATAAGCCATATCTGTTTCCCACTAACATCCTGCCTCTCTATTTGTTCTCTTGCTTTCTTTCTCTATCCTCTTCTCTTCAAATATTCTTAATTCTTTATCTGACATTTCCACGTGTTCCATTATGCTGTCTGTAGATGATGAAAGGCTGTTCTTTTCCCGTGGGGGAGAGATATAGTCTTGGTTTCTCATATTTCTTGTGCCTCTGCAGTGTTTTCTGGTCTTCTGATGGATTATACATTTCATCCTACTTTCTAGGAGTTAATTCTGAGTATTTAAAGCATGCAGAAGGAGATGACCCACAATATCTCTGTTTCCCTGATGCTCACCAAGCAACCTGTACTTTTGTTGATGGAACTGGATATTACAAAGGCCTCTCAGTTTCTGCAGAACAGGTGCACCTGGGCTGAGAATTCTGAGGTGTGTGGGAGGAAATGAGCTGTGCTCTCTGCAGGTCCGTGTTTGTCCAGGTTGCTCACTTGGCTGTCTCTCTTCTATGAATTTTAGTAATTTTGTGGTGTATTCTTCTATGATATTTAGTAATTTGGAGATTTCTGCAACTGTAAGCTCAGATGCTTCACTTTACTATAAGGAACTTCTATGTGTTTTGCAACATGGTATCCACAGAAAGAGATTTGAATTTGGATTTATAAACATGAGTTCTCCTTTTTCTGTAGCAATTTAGTGAGGATTGAAGTTTTCTATGATCTAAAAATATTCAGATATTTCACTACTGTGCACTCAGACCTGACTAAAAGTCAATGTGTAGAAGCTCACTTCACTAAGTATTGGGCTGGGAGACAAGGTTTGGAGCAGAGGCTTTTGCCATTAAAGGAATAGGGCTGGGCCCACCTCAGATGCACATGGATTCTTGCTTTGCTAAGGGTTGGGCTGGAAGACTTTATTCATTTTTATGGATATAATTTCTTTAATTATTTTGAGAATTTTATCTATATCATTTAAAGTTATTTTTAGAAGATGGCTCTAATACTTAGAGTTCCCCAGCAATAAATTCTATTTGTTCAGTTTGAAGAAAATCTCCTACAATGTTTTGATTACATACTTGGTAATTTTTGTTTTCACATTCATCCTGAGAACATGTTTCATATATTTTTTTTCTTCCATTCTTATGAATCTTAGCTTTCTGGATCTGGTGGTTCTATAATTGTCATCCCCTGAAGTATTAGATTCCCCAGTCTAGAACCAAGATTTATTTTATCATCTCAGGTCTCTTACTTGATGAAGCATTTAGAAATGTAATATCTGAGCCAGAAGTTGATTTTATGGATCCCAGTTTTATAGGATTCCCAGTAGGAAGAGTGATACAAATAGTCAAGAGTAACCTTACAGGGAGGTATCCAAGGGAAGAAAGGCACAGTGTGTGAGACTCTTCTACCCTCACATACTCTTGTCCTGGCCTCTACTTTAAACCAAAGCTTGGTGAAGAATCCCATGTAGACTTCAATCTGTTCATGCATGCTGCTGTTCCCTTCCTTTCCTGTAGTCCATCCCTGCAGGTTGTCTCTATGTCTGTAACAGTATGATCAGCACTCAGCCATGAGGTACACAGCCATGTGGGGCAACTAATTTCCCTTGGAGTAACTTTTAAGTAATGGGAACTAAAGACAATGGTTAATTGTTTCTCTGTATCACCCTTCTGGTGGAAAATGCTGAGGCATACAGTCATCTTCCCTTCTCTTTGGGTAATGTATTCGAAGTCCTCCAGTGGAAGCCTGAAATCAGAAAATACAGAACTGTGTATCTGGGGGGGGGAGGGGAGGCTTCCAAAAGTTCATGGAAAGTTGATATTATGAGAAAATGATACATTAATTTAAACATTTTTTGCACCAAAACTAACTCATACTTTAATTTTTTTAATTTTATTTACTTTATTTTATTTAGTTGCATTCATTCAGAGTTTTGAAGTCCCTTCATATACTGCTTTTGGCTATACATATATACCTATGATGAAGTTTAATTTTTAAATTAGGCACAGTAAGACATTAACAACAGCAACTCAAAACAAAATACAGAAACTTGGGACTAGTGATTGGCATAATGGCTATGTTGCTGGACTTCCATGTGGTCGACCGCAG
This sequence comes from Tupaia belangeri chinensis, assembly GCF_000334495.1. NCBI lineage: Eukaryota > Metazoa > Chordata > Mammalia > Scandentia > Tupaiidae > Tupaia > Tupaia belangeri. The sequence goes on along the minus strand of NW_006159608.1, from coordinate 1,726,624 downwards.
TTCGAGTCCTGGACCCGGTGACTTAGACTCATACCAGGCGTGTGTGCGTGTGTGTCCAAGATCCCGAGAGGAGAAGGAAGGGATTGTGACATGGCTATTCCCCCTGGGGGGTGATTTCTCACTTTCTGTCTCTCTGTCTCTCTGTATTTCTGGCAAGTGCATGTGCCCTGTAGCCAAAACCACTCCAAAAAAAAAAAAAAAAGAAAAAAAAGAAAAGAACAAAATAGAGAAGCTAACAAAATATAATATAACAAAGATTATATGAATGTGATCTGTCTCTCTCTTTCAAAATATTTTATACTGACCTGCATTAGGACTACAGCTGACCACAGGCAACTGAAACTGTGGAAAGCAAAGCTGTGGATAAGGGGGATGTTATGGTTACATGATGGTTTGTCTCCCATTTTTCTATGTTTTGGAATTTGATGTTGGGAGGCTGGGAGGTCTAGTGGGCAGTGAGTGGATCATGGAGGCAATACTCATTAATAGATTAATAATGTCTCGTGAGACCCAGTTAGTTCTAGCTCTCCTAAGGACAAATTAGTTCTCATGAGAGCTGGTTGCTATAAAACAGAGCTGCCTGCTGCTGTCTCTCTGCCTGTGCCTGCCACCCTCTGTGCTTCTATCAGTCTGTTGTGGACCAGCCTTAAGCTAGGCTTCCACCTTCAGACTTCCCACTTATCAGAAATGTGAGTCAATAAATCCTGTTTCCTTATAAATCACCCAGTCTCAGGTATCTCTGTTTAGTAACACAAAAAGAGATCAAGACAGGGAGACTACTACATTCCACTTTTTTCTCAGCACAATAAAGCTGCTGAGATTAACACCAGTGGCCTGTGGCAACGAGACTTGGTAACTGACCCTTATGTTGGCCTTGTCTCCTCCCCAATTCTGCTCTCTCCAGCCTCTCACTTCTGCTTTCTACTAGCACTTCTACAATAAACTGCCTGCTCACAAGTCCTATTTGTGGACTCTGCTTTTAGGAGACTCCATGATAAGACATGTCCTGACCTTATTGAAACCAAGCAGTCAGAAAGCAAAGGTGGCCATTGAACAGGTTCATAATAGCAGCCTCTTCAGTCACAGAGCAGAGCACAGGAGGTTTAGGAATGGATCAAGGAACAAATGGAAAATACTAGAATACTCCCCAAAAGTTTAATACCTTATATCTTATGACTAAATAAATTAACTTCAATCAACACTCATCTGGGTGAAATGTGTATAAATCATAGTAATATACTTATCTAATCACCTATACAGACTGCTATATATGTCCACTTCATGTAGAAAGAGTTTTTTAACAAAATGTTTTTTGAAAGGTATTGTAGAATGTAGAGGAGAGTCAAGGCGGTGTAAGGTTTTCGCTTCCCTCCATGGACAGTTCCTCCATAGACAGGGAGTTAGGGGAGAGCGGGGAAGGGAGAAGGGGTTGGTCCCAGGAGGACCCAAATGCATGACATCCACTGTGCACCCCATTTCCATCACTACCACATTGCTGTATATCAATAAATGAAACAATCACCCAACAGGATTTGCACTCCCATGAGAATCCCATACTAAGTGTCGGGGCGCGGCTGCAAACACAAATGAGGGCTCACTCACCCACCTGCTGCTGACGTCCTAGTCTGCTGGTTGAGAGGCACAGCAGGCTACCAACTGGCACCAGTCCATGGCCCAGAAGTTATGAACCTCTGCTCTGCAGCATCATAAAGGAGACTAATATGGTCTTTAATCACCCTTCCTATTGTAAGTGAGAGTATCAGTTTCTTTCCTTCCTCTTCTTTCTTTCTTTCTTTCTTTTTTTTTTTTAAGTTTTTTTTTGTTTTTTTGTTTTTTTGTTTTTTGCCCTGGGGCATGCATACTCACTGAGAGAGACAGACAGAGAGGGAAAGTGAGAAACCATGCCTTGGGGGGAAGGGTGCAATACTACAATCCCTGCTCCTTCTTTTTTCTCCCGGGATCTTGAGCATGCACACACACATGCCCACTGTAATTTTCAGGCCAGATTCAGGACTTGAACTGGGGTTGGCCAAGTGGGAGTCAAGCAACATGACAGCTATATCATCTGCTGGCACCCACAGAGCATCAGTTTCTACTAGTAAAATGAAACTCCTTGCACCCCACCTCCCCATTGCCAGTAGTCATTCTTGGAATGTACTAAAATTTTTGGAAGAAATTCATTTCCTAACTGAAGAGCACCACTAACAGAGCCCCTCAACGGATAGATAACTTCACCATGGAAGAGTAGAGAAACAGAAGTTCCAGAACTATGGTATGTGAGGCAAGGGTAGAGTGGAGAGAAGTTTGTAGTCTATTCTCTATAAATATGTGCTAGCATGAACTGAGATGCAGTGTGGAGAAACCCAAAATGGAATTTGACTCTTGGTTTCAGCTCTCTGGTGGCAAAACCTAAACAGAGCCTTTGTTCAATATTTGGCACATCGATCCCTAGGCAGCAGTGGTCCCTGTTGGGGAGACATATGACACCCTCGAGGAAAAGGGACTTGGAAGGAGCAGAAGGACCAGCCCACGGAGGAGAAACAGAGTGACGGTGTGTTCTTTCCTGGGGCGAGGCTGCTTATGCACCAGGGATGCCTCAGCCAAACAAAGGTCCTTTGCAGAAGGAAAGAGCAGCTGCTAGCTGTTCCTGGTCATGAGCAGATGCTTTCATGTGCAAGGTAGCTGGAAAAAGTTGGCTCCTATTAAATATCAGATGACTGCATTCATTTGATTTTGTGTAGTGGCATAATTTAATAAGAAATCAGATGAGTATGAAGAACAGTACACGGACTGAGAGCCAAAAGGCCTAGGGTTGAACCTCAGCTCTACCAATAATAACATGAGCTCTGCTCATATCCACATTAGAATCCTCAGAGCAACTTCACAAGATAAGTAGTGTTATTAACCCCGTCCCATAGATGTGTAAACAGAGGCGCGGAGGGGAGTAACATTTCCTAAAGTCACGAAGCTAGGAAATGTCAGATTTAGGATTACCATCCCAGTTTGTCAGACTTAACTGAAAGACCATAGAGAATTCACTTACTTCTTTTAAGTACCAATTTCTGAGTACTTTAGACACACTTAATAAGGTTTACAAGATGTAGAAAAAGAGCAAATTAAGTTTTTAAATGAATATTTGTTTGTTGTTGATCATGTTGGTTGTATTTCTCTGGAGAACCCTAACTAATACATCTTTTACATTTTTTAAGGCAATCATTTTGAGTTTTTAAATTATTCTCTGTAGGGACCAGCAGTTAGCATAATGGCTATGTCACTGGACTCCCACGTAGTCGACCGCGGTTCACATCCCGGACCCGGTGGCTTAAACTCACACCGGGTGCGTGTGTGTGCGTGCCCAAGATCCTGAGAGGAGAATGGAGGAGAAGGGTTTGCGGCGTGGCCATCCCCCCTGGGGGATGATTTCTCACTTTCTGTCTCTCTGTCTCTCTCTGCCTGGCGAAAACACGCAAAAAAAAAATTATTCTCTATAAAAAAGGCATTCTATAGAAATTTGAAAAGTTATAAAAAGAATAGAATGGGTAATCTCACCATAAATCCAATTTTTAAAAATATTTTTACAATTCCCTTCAGCATTTCTCTATAGATACCATTCTTTTTTAAGATATAATTATATTGTATATCATTTTGTATCATTTTCACATTAAATGATGGACATTTCTCATTATGAAATTAGCCCTCATAACCAGTTTTTTAATACCCATACAAGAGGAGAATACACGTGCCATAACTGACTTAAATAGCCTCTGCTTAGGGCAAACCTAATTTGTTTCTGTTTTTCATTATTCTAATAATAAACATTTGCCTCTGTAAAACATGTTACATATGTAGAATTTTGTAGAAAATATTGTCAAAGTGGAATAATTGCATCAGAGTGCCCAGATTTACTTAAGGTTCTTGCTACAAACTTTCAAACAGTTGTCTAGAAAGTTCCTGCTGGTTTATATTGCCACTCCCCCACCCCTGGAATATGAGAGCATCGTCGGGCACTTGCTGGCCTGCAGTGTGAGTCCAGACTTACATTTAATTTTATGGTGAAATGAAACAGCATATATTACTTGAATCAACATTGCTTCCATTGTTCCAGGGTAACAAGTCTATTGTGGACTCATCTTTGTCATTAATCTGACATATATACTTGCATGTGGACTACAATTAGTTACTTAGTGTAGCCTTAATATTTTGTAAGGCCAGTCTTAGTAATGAATTACTATTTTCATACATTTTCGAATGCTTGATGGTGTTTTTTTCCTGCTTGTATAGATAGGTGAATTTAGGAATCTTTTAAATCATGATGTTAATATTTAAAAAAAAAAGATCTTTCTAACTATGATGGGACTTGTACTAAACATTAGGTCCTCTCATTTGCACTCAGCAAACCTTTTTTCACAATGAGCTTACGTGGCCACATGTGTCAGATTTACCCTCCAGGAGTCTCAGGAAGCCTTGAGGTCTCCATTTCTGGCATCCCTACTGTATCCTGTGGCTTTTCTGCTCTACATAACAAAACACTCAACAAGGAAGTGTCTTAAACTCACATCATAGCCAATATGAAATCCTGAAGGAGGACTTTTCTAGGTTTAGCTGACCCTCTCCTCTGTCTCCATGACTGTTTTCCTATTTGGTCCCTCTTCAGTGAAATGTACCAGCTGTAGCCCTAGCTCATGGCACCATGCCGTCCTCCACAATTTCCAGGGCTGCAGAGAGCTGCTCAGTTCCTTCCTGGTTGGTTGGTTTGATTTGTTTTAAGAATGGGCATCTCCTAAGCTCTCCAGCACACTCTCTTATACATCGCATTGGCAAGATTGACATCAGGTGGCCACAGTCTCTCTAACCAATGGTAAGAGGAAGAAGTTGCCCCCTGGTTTTAGCAAACCTGCAGTTATATTATGGAGCCAAAACGTCCACTGCCTCTGAGTGCTGGGACTCAGAATCAAAGAAAGAAAGAGAGGCAGGATGGAGGGCACTGGCTGACGAGTAACAGTGGTTACTGCCCTAAGATGGTCACATACTCTGTTTTGCAAAATGCAAATTAAACTGCATCATCAGAAAAATCATGATACATTTTTTTCACAGAAAATATATCATGACTTTTCCAATGACCAAATAGTTTATTCTTGCCTGGGTTTATAAATTTTTGTAGGCATTGAATCTTGTGCTATTTGGAGGACCATATGAAAAAAAAATCACACAAATATCCAATACAAAATCAAGTGTGAAAGAATTCTTATTTAAAATAAGAAAAATGCAGCAAAATATATATTTTAAAAATCTGACAAATTAGCACACTAAAAAATGATATTTTCTTCACTTTTCCTACTTACCTATGATGTATATATATACATCTCTCTCTATATATATACGTTTCTATATACATATATACATAGTTCATCCATGAGCAAGAGAGAAAGAACTCTTAAAAGGGTCCCTCCCTAGCCTTCAGTCACACCCTCGATCGTATGTGCAGCTGTCCCTGGTGTGCTTTGGAAAGTCTCTGGACTTGAACTGGGAACTTCTCATGTAAGACTGACTCACAGAGCCTCGTGTTTTACCACTGGGCCATGAGCTGGTCCCAACCCACGTATAATACATTTCTGAATTGGCATAACCAATGACTCTTAAGAATAACAAAAATCAGGGCATACACCAAAGAAATTCAAAGCATATTGTTAAACGACGTAATTATATGTAAACAAGTTACAGGTGGTTAATACACCGACTCATTGAAGAGCATGTCCAGGACCCTCGTTGTTGGTCCTTGGAACAATTATCTTTAAGACAGCTTCACTTCATTGATGGCATGAATACATTTCATCAGAAATGTCCAATTCTGGGAACCAGTAGTTAGCACAATGGCTATGTCACTGGACCCCCACATAGTCGACTGTGGTTCGCGTCCCCGACCCGGTGGCTTAAAACTCACGCCGGGCGCATGTGTGTGTGCCCAAGATACTGAGAGGAGAATGGAGGAGAAGGGATTGCGGTGTGACCATCCCCCCGGGGAGTGATTTCTTGCTTTCTGTCTCTATGTCTCTCTCTGTCTGTCTGGTGAGCACACACGTCCTATAGCGAAAAATCTCTCCAAAAAAAGAAAAAAAAAAAAAAGATATGTCCAATTCACCTGGGTAGGACAGATCTGTGCATGCTGAGTCGGCCATGCGACTTCTCGTGCAGATGTATTCACTGTGCAGGGTTGCAGTGGTTTTCCATTGTTGTGTAACAAATTATCACAAATTTAATGACTTCAAACAATACAAATTTAGGGTCCCTTTATTTACATAGGTCTGAATTCCAGGAACAGTACTGATAGATTCTCTGCTCAAGGTTTCATCAAGCAGAAGTCAAGGTAACAGCCAGAACTGGAGTTCTCATTTTGGGCAGAAGGTCCTTGTCTGGGCTCACAGTTTCACTGGTTGTTGAAAAATTCATTTCTTTGCAGATCTAGGACTGAGAGCCCTATTTTCTTTCCAGTCTTTAGGCCAAGATAACTATCAGGATTTGGAGATTCCCTCCAGTTCTGTGCCATGTGGCCTCAATAGGATAAAAAATGGACATTAGCTTTCTTTTTCCAAGCCAGCGGGAGTTTATTTCTGTATCTTTCTCTGCTGCAATGAGCTAAAGAAAACTCTTGGCTTTAAAAGGTATCCTATGACAAGAGCAGCTTCTACTACTTACCCTGGCTAGTAATCATATTTTAAAGTTAACTGATCTGAGAGTTTAATTATATCGGCACAATCCCTCCCAGTAGTACTGGATTACTGTTTGATTAAATAACTGGAGGAAGGTGTGTTTAGACCAGGGTCAGGAATCTCGGAAGCCATTTCATAACTCCGTCTAGTGAAGGCATTATTATAGGTTTGTGCCTTACAAATGCAGTTATTCTGATACTAGTGTGATTCCCATCAGGATTATAATTATATATGCTGCATTATCATCTATATTCCTAGATGAAAAGGTTTTATTTTGACTGAGAATTGGTGCATGCCAAATTGTCTGTTGGCAGTTTCACATGACAAGATTGAAATAATTTTCCAGTGATTAGTTTCTGGTTCTACAATTTCAAACCTTGTTTTTATTCTGCTACCACTGTCCATCCTCTGAGAAAGATATGTTCCCCGGTCAGGTGATTTTAGAGTGTCCGCCAGACTCTCATCCTGGAGACAGAAGCATACATGTAGAGGTCTTCGATTCTTGCGACAATCCTGCAATCTGCTAAGTTGTGAAACCACTGCTTTATTTAACTCATATGGTGGCAGCATTTAAATTGAACAGAAATGAGGCTACTTATGGTCTGTCTGTATTGATTTCAGTATTAATTTTCATATGTATCACTATAGAAAATTAATGATTTATTATAAGGTGCTGTTCAGGCTCTGTTTTGAGTCTCAGGGCATGACTTTCTAAAATTTTTAAATTCTGAAGAAAGGATCCATTCAGATAAGATACTATGGACTGTTATTAAAAGTTATAAGACAAGACCAACAGATGACGTAATAGTTACATCACTGGACTCCCATGTAAGTCGACCGTGGTTCAAGTCCTGGATCCAGTGGCTTAAAACTCCCAACAGGAACATATGCTTGCATGCGCAAGATTCTGGTAGGAGAATGGAGGAGAAGACATTGTGGTGTGGCCATCCTCCTGGGGGAGTGATTTCTTACTATCTTCTCTCTGATCAGTACACATGCCCTGTAGCAAAATCTCCCCCCCCTTAAAAAAAAGTTCTAAAACATAGTACTATCAAACTGTTTAACAAGCAAATAAATAGTATTTGGTCAGGGAAAGATGTTTTCCATCTATTCTGATACCAACTGGCATATCATAATTCCATTCTGGTGCGAAGCACTCAGAATTAGCGCAAATCCCATGAGCTCAAGTGCACGTCCCAACAACAGTACCGTCATTTTAGACATCATCTGAAAGTGGAGCCCCAAGGTCACCTGTCCTTCTCACAAACTAGTCACAATTCAAAGGTCTGATAATTTGCTAGAACAACTTACGGAACTCAGGAACATGCCATACTCACAGTTTCAGTATAAAGGATGCAACTCAGGTACAGAGGAAGAGGTACACAGGGCAAGGTCAAGAAGGTTCTGAGTGCCAAGTTTCTTTGCCTCCTCTCCGTGGAACAGGACATGTAACCTAGCACGTTGATATGTTCACCAACTGGAAATCTCCAACAGGCTTTAGTGTCTAGCATTTCTCTTGCGATGTCATTGTATAGCCATGATTTATTGATTTATTGACCACAAGACTGAATTGTCTCTAGCACCGCCTCCCCTTCTACCCCCACCTCTGCCCTCACCTGTTTTGGAGGTCAGGCTTCCACACCGTCCCAACCTTCTAGTCATGACCTTCCTGGGGACAACTGCCATCTTGAAGCTATCTAGGGGCAGACCTTGAGTTATCTTATAACTTCAGGCATGGGTCAAGGGAATCATAGATAATAAGGGCATGTTCATCACTTGGGAAAATTACAAGGGTTTTAATGCTCCTTGTGAGGAACCTGGACAGAGACCAGATAAATTCACTTTTATACAACACCTTATGTCTGTTAAAATCCCTAGAATCTTCTTCCTTCATCACTAGTGTGCTACCTGAGATTAATGGTCCAGTTTCTGACTGCTACACCCAGCAAGAAGACTTTCTTCATTTTACCGTTGGTATTAGCTCTAATCCCTCTTGCTCTGGGTGGAACGAGGAGATTTTTATTCCAATCATATGCATGTTTTAGTAAAGGTGTATAAGCACGCTGATACAGGTACACTTCTTATGGTCTAAATTATTTCTCAATATTTTATAATTAACTACCATTAGGCATTTGATTTATACTTTCCTTCTGTTTTTGAATTAACAATTGCTTACTTAGAAGAATACCATTGAGCAAGTCTTACATGTATTTTTTTGTCTCTCTCTAGCCTCTTCACTCATAACTTGTTAATTCTAATAGCATTTTAGCTGATTCATTTGGATTTTTGTAAGTAGTAAATCATATTATCCCCACATAATAATATTCCACCTTATATTTATAACACTTATTTCTGTTTTAGGCCTTATTAGAAGGTCCAGGAGATGCAAAGTACACTTAAATAATTACAGTGATTCTAGGAACGTGGTTTTGTTCTTGGTTTTAGTATAGAAACATCTGATGTTTTATTGTTAAACACAATATTGCCTGCTTGGGAATATACTTTGTCATGCTAATGATGCAGATTCTAAGTACTTACATATTCAGCATTTTTATTAATAATAGCTGTTAAATTTTATTTATGGTCATTTTAACACAATTTTTGCATATTATTTATTTTTCAGAAGACCAATAATAGAATATGCTTTCTGTTTTTTGTATAAAAGTACATCTGGAGTTCTTATTCTAGAGTTTGGGATGATTTGTAACAGCTAATCCTATCATTGTTAAGTCTCAGTTAATAAATTCCTTCAGATATTTTTACATACGTATTTATGGCCTGAATCTTACCTATTTGACTCAAGATTGTGATGCTTAGAGAGCAGAAGAGCAGGTAATCTCTGTGTTCTACTCTTCATACACAATCTTGATTTGTAAACAATCAGTGAATATACTGGGCTGTCACAAAACTCATGACTCATTTTACATAGAAAAACAAGACAAATATGTCATGACTTTTCTGACAACCCAATAATATGAGGAAACAATCAAAGATACATTTTATGGAACAAATTTTCTACTCTATCAGGGGTCGATAATAGTCCCGTGGGCCAACTCCCCCCTATTCACCACACATTTGGTAATATTGCTTTACAAGACATAGCCATGCCCATTCATTTATGGATCATCAGGCTGCATTCATGCTACATGAAAACGTAATTACAGCAGAGGCCACATATGGTAAACATAGCCTAAAGTACTTCCTGCTTGGCCCTGTAGAAAAGCTTACCTACCCCTGTTCTGGATATTAATCAGTATTCTGAGGGAGAGGGAAGAAAATACGAAAGGTAGGAAGGAATCCTACTGTCAAATAAGTCCAAGAAGTGGTGTATCCCTTGATGAACATTTAAATTTTAACCTAACAAGTAAAAAACAAAAATTCTGGAGTCCTGCAGAAATACAAAGAAGCATACAAATATCTGAAAGATCTTCAAAATGTTCATGGAAAATACATATTATAAAAGAGCTATATGTGGACTTTTAATTTTCTTTACACCAACATAAACTCATTCTTGAATTCTATTTTTCCACAAAACTTTTGAAATTCCCTTATGGGTGTGTGTGTATGTGTGTGTGTACAAGCTCACTTAGTGTATCAATTTGATTTTAAGCTTTATTTTACATACTGTTCTTCACTCCAAAACCCATTTTTTATGGATGAACTATTAATATCTTTCAATTTACCAGAATTTATTGTCCTCCAGTTGGGAAATGTTTCTCTGTTCAATGTTATTTCTTTTCTTATGACTGCAATAGTCATGCATTTCACTTCATTTCTCCCTTCCCTTGATCTTAGTGCATCTGCCTCAACAATTATTTGTAGTGACTGGCTGTCGCTACAGTTTTATTGATAATAATGGTTATTAATTTATAAGGCAGTTGTGTGGGTGGCCCTAGGTACAAAGAGGATTTCTTTGGAGTCAGACAAATGTGTGGCCCACCTGTACTTTGACCTTTGACTAATTCTTGGACTTCTATCATCGGAAGTGTCTTCTTTTATAAATGAGGAATAAGAATGTGCAGTTTACTGGATTATAGGAATAATGAGTTAATGCTCGTGAAATAGCTTGCCTTGTCCCCACAACATAGCAGCTGCTTCCCAGGGGTTGGTTCTCTTCTACCGAACTGCAGACGCCATTGAGAGGAGTTTCAGTTTGAGGTAATCCCTGGGAGGGTGGTGTACCACGATGGTTGAAAATGTGGGATTTAAAGCCACAGGTAGTCTAGCTCCTTTTTTTCCACTTCTGTGGCACAAATCAGTTTGT
>NW_006159608.1:1680845-1715488 GCF_000334495.1 Tupaia belangeri chinensis | reverse complement strand
AAATCATTTTTTCAACTTCTCTGCCGATCTGGAAAACGAAGATAATCATGTGACTTGCCCTGAGTTCTTGTGAGGATTTAGTGAGTTAAGTGTGTAAAATTCTCACTGATCATAAGTAGGAATGCTACGTGTATTAACGCTTATTATTGTATGACAAGTGCCCTGGGATAATGAAGAGAACAGTGAAGTGTGAGTTGAAAATTACAATTTCTAGTCCACGGTGAGCGAGTGACGTACTGTGTGCCCCTGGTATGGTTATGTAACCTGTCTGGGCACACATTTATCTTTTTTATTTTTTTTTTTAAAGAGAGATTATGCTGCAGGGCATGCGCACTCACAGGAGAGACAGATAAAAAGTAACAAATCACTCCCGGGGAGGAGGACCATGTTACCATCCCCTCTCCTCCAGTCGCCTCTTGATATTTGGGGCACCCACCCACCCACACACACGGTGTGCGTTTCAAGTCACTAGGCCCCGGACTCAAATCACAGCTGAGTGTACTCCCACATGGAAGTCCAGGGTCTTACTCACCACACCACCTGATGTTCCCATTTATCATTTTTAAATTTTGGGTTTAGCTTGGTAATATTTCTAAACACTTTACAGCATCTTATGGGCTGTAACATTTTCACACACTGTATAATAGTATATCTCAGTTTTAATGAAGTCAGGCTTTGTGATAGTAATATGTCTAGATCAGAGCTACTTTCTTCCTTTACCTCTGTCTCCTTCCATGGTGCCATTTTTATAACTAAATTATTTTCAATACCTTCAAAGGGGGCCCTTGCTAGGCATTATTTTTATTAACAAATGTTCCAACTCAATTGGCTTTTAGATCAACGAATTAATTTGACAAGGAAACTAACCAGTTCTAACTGGGTTTCTAAGTCATTCCCTGAACCTTTGTGTTTCCTTGGCTTCCATCCACTGTTTCACATGTCAGAGTCACTGGGGCTTTTCAGGCCACTTCGGGTCAGTACATGCCTCAAGGCCTCTCTTGAGTTCATGGTTGGGTCATCTCTACGCCACACTGAGGGTTTCAAGGGCTTCATGCCCAGCCCCCAGCACAGTCATCAGCTTCTTTTTCTTTCTTCCTTCCCCCCCCCAAAGATATCTATTATTACTGGGTCATAGGGAAATTCACAATGCATTTTTACATAGAAAAACAAAAATATGTCATGACTTTTCCAATGACCTAGTTGTTTTTTAATATTCAATCACTGTTTATCATTACAACATACAAAATAAATTTTCCCAGCATGAATACACTATTAGTCCAAAGATAATTACCATACACATTTAATTTTCCTTTTTGTGTTTCTTAAATGTTTTGCTTCTTTCTTTTTCCCCTTGATTCTCTTCTTCTTACCTTCCCCCATTTCCCTCCCTGTCTCTAGTATCCACAGTTGTTGTTCTCTTTCCTTTTTTTTTTTTTTACATTATTTTATTTATTCATTCATTTATTTTAATTTGACTAGAAAGAAACAGACAGAGAGACATTGAGAAAGCAAGCTGCCAGGTCCAGGACTTGAACCATGGTCAGCCATGTGGGAGAGTCCAGCACCTTAACCACCATGCCACCTGCTGGTCCCAGATGAAAAAGCAAGCCTCCAGGTCTAGGACTAGAACCATGGTTGGGCATGTGGGAGTCCAGAGCCCTTAACCACCACACCACCTGCTGGCCTCCTCTCTTTGCTTTTATATCTTCCCATTTTGCAGTTTCTGCCATAGGGTACAGACATTTGGTATATATTGAGTGGAGACATGCAACACTTCTCTTTCATAGTCTGGTTTGCTTTGCTTAGCAGTAAATCTTCCACATTCTCCTACTTTCTATCAAATGCCAGGGTCTCATTTTTTGTGTCTGAGTAGTATTCTACAGTGTATATCCACCACATTTTGTGTGTGTGTGTGTGTGTGTAAAAGTTTCTATCTTAGGGCACGTGTACTCACAGGAGAGGGCCAGTGAGAGGGAAAGTGAGAAATCACCCCCTGTGGGAATGGCCATGCCACAATTCTTCCTCCTCCATTTTTCTTCCAGGATCTGGGGCACACATACACACATGGCTGTCAAGAGTTTTAAGCCACCAGGCCTGGAGCTGGAACTGCGGTTGACCATGTGGGATTCCAGCGCTGTAACTTCTATGCCATTTCCTGGCTCTGTGCCACACTTAGTTTTTTTTTTTGTTTTTTTTTTTTGTTTTTTTTTTTTTTTATTGAGAGGTTTTTGCTATAGGGCGCATGTGCTCACCAGACAGAGAGAGACAGAGAGACAGAAAGCGAGAAATCACGCCCCAGGGGGGATGGCCACGCCGCAATCCCTTCTTCTCCATTCTCCTATCAGGATCTTGGGCATGCACACACACGCACCTGCTGTGAGTTTAAGCCACCGGGTCCGGGACTCGAACTGAGGTCGACTACATGGGAGTCCAGCGACATAGCCATTACGCTAACTGCTGGTCCCCCTGCGCCACACGTCTTGAAGGCATTCATCTATTCATTGACATTTGATTTGGTTCCATGTCTTAGCAATTGTGAACAATGACACAATACACATGGATGTGCAAGTGTTTCCTTAAGTGAGTGTATTTCTATCCTATTGAGGAGATACCCAGGAGTGGAATTACTAGATCACATGTAATTCTATTTGTAGGTCTTTGAGGAGCTTCCATATTTTTCTCCACAGTGGCCATACTATTAATAATTTACATTCTTACTAACAGTGTAGGAGAGTTTCCTTTCACTACAACCTTGCCAGTACTTACCTTTTTTTTTTTTTTTTTGAGAGATTTTTGCTTTAGAGTGTGTGTGGTCACCAGAAAGACAGAGAGAGAGAGAATGCGAGAAATAACCCCCCAGGGGGGATGGCACACCACAATCCCTTCTCCTCCATTCTCTTCTCGGGATCTTGGGCATGCACGTACACGTGCCCGGCATGAGTTTAAGTCCCGGGTCCGGAACTCAAACCATGGTCAACTGCATGGGAGTCCAGGGACATGGCCATTATTCCAACTGCTGGTCTCCATTTATTATGTTTTTAATCTTATTCTCACTGGGGTTAGGTGTTACCTCATTTCCCGTATGATGAAGGATGTTGAGCATTTTTTCAAATGCTTTTTGGCTGTTCATATGTCTTTCTTGGAGAGTTGTCTGTTCAGCTCATTTGCCCATCATTTAATTGGGTTGATTTTTTTTTTTTTCAGGTAAACTGCTTGAATTTCCTATGTTTTCTGGTTATCAGTCCCTTTTCTGAGACATAGTTTTGTTATATATTCTATTTTGAGAGTTGTTAGTTCACTCTAATTATTGTATCCTTGCTTGCATTGGCTCCTTTTATGGGCTGGGCTTCTTTAGTCCTCCAAGTGACTTCGGTGTGAATGCAAGTGCCTTTGAGGCATGGGAATGTAGGCAAGCAAAAAGTAGATTTGCCAATGGTGTAAGCAAACCAGTGAAAGCTGGTCCAGGTAAAATTTGCTTCTGAAGTGGTTTAAGCCTACATTATCGTTATGTTTATCCTCTGTCACCAATATGCATCAAAGCCAGGCTGAGACATCCATTGAATCATCTGGCAGAGTAGAATGTCCCTGCCTAGAGTAGAAATGTGACAGTAATTTGTGGCAAGCTAAGAATTTCATCCAATAAAATTTATATGCAACATTAGATCATCTTAAAAATAATTAAGAAAAATATTCTGCTATTAGGTTTTTGTTAATTAAACACTATGAAAGATGTGGATATGGCTTCAAGTCAGATTGATTTTATTATGTCAATTTTTTATTACCTTCCTCCCCCCAACCAGATGACTGATCCCTTTGAGTCAGGAAAAAAAAAAAATCAGGACATTATTGTGGAATTTTAAAATGTATTCTATTTTGGTTGATTGTTGTCGTTGTTACTTATATAGTACTTTAGGGTAGCAAATCCATTGCTAAGGAGAAATAATCATATATCAATCAGTACTAATAACAATGGTACTAATAATTGCTTTGTTTAGCATTTACTTGTGATGGTGCTAAGTGTACTATCTACATCTTTCATTCCCTCTTCTTAAAAATGCATTGAATTACAGATTAATGTTATCCTATTTTCCAGATGAAGAAGTTTGGAAAGGTTATGTTTATTGCCCAAGTCAAACAGCAAGATAAGTGATAAAGTAGGAACTTCTAGTTTATCTATTCCCAACTACCATCATATCAACTTAATATATTAAATTATGTTACATATAACTGAAAACACAAAATAGGACTGTGAAGAAAAAAAACTGGAAATATATATATTGAACTATTAATTAGTGTTTGACTCTCAGTGGTGAAACAACTTTTTATTCCTTATTTTCTGAATTTTCTTAGAAAATGTGCTACATTGTCCCAACACATGCACATGTGCACGCACGCATGCACACACACACACACACACACACATTCCCTTTCTCACTCTCTGAATGTTTCCCATCTGTTTCAGCAAATGGCCTCACCCTCTACCCAAAATAAAGCTCAGAGATAGGGTTGTCCTTGATTCCTCTCTTTGCCTTAACTCACAAACCTTGTCAACAAGGTTATGTGCCCAAGGATGTCTGTTCTTCACCTCTTCACCATCATTCTTCCTGACCACTACCACTCTCTTCATCACAGGGCAGCAAGAGAGATCTTTTGAAGAAAAACTCAGAATACAACCCAAGTATTTTAGTTCATTGTATTATCAATGGTAAAAATACCTAAACTGAGTAATTTATAAGAATAGAGATTTATTTAGCTCCTGGTTTTGGAGGCCCAGGTGAAGGATGAGGGTTTTCCTGGTGGCAGACATCAAGGCAAGCAGAGGGCCTCACCTGGTGAGACGGAGCAGACAAGTCTGTGCCTGTGTTCTCATATAAACCCTCAGCTGTTCAGCAATGGGACCTGATCCTGACCCCTAACCACTTCCAACAGGCCCCACTTTCAACACCATTATAATGGCTAACCACATTTTAATACATGAATTTGAGGTAGACAGACTCAAACCATTCACTAACTGTACACCTAGGAGGTTTCTGACTTAGCTTCCATATAGAATACATCATTTAGCAATACACAGGTATTAAATTGATTATTTAAAAATTGCACATATATAAATACTCAACAGTAGCTACAGAATTATTTACAACTTTGATCAGCAAAATATTTATTTCGAAATAAAATATTTGATTACTGATAATGCATAGCACTGTCAGGACATAATAGTAATAAAAAACAAACAACTTGTAGACAGTTTTAATCATTTTTTAGATTGTTTTCAGGTAAGGAATCCATTTCTTTCTTGATCTAGCAAGCTCCCCACCCTTGGCACTACCAGGATGGACTTGGTACTCATTGGCATTGCACAACTTCCACAATCTTGGACTCTTGCTTTTCTCTTTTGTACAATGAGTGTACAACTAATGGCTTCCTCACAGAATTTTCAATATTTTAAAAGCTCAGTAATGATATATACCATTATTTGTGCATTGCCCAAGGGTAGAGACACTCTTGCTCATCTTTTTATTTTAATTAGTAAAATAATGTCAGTTTTGTTGAAACTTGTAAAAATAATGCACTAAATTTTTCACTTTTTTAAACTTATTTGTTCTACATGTGGTCCTTAGAACCTTAGAAAATATTCGTTTTAAGCAGGTGAAAGGTGAGAAACTGAACCACCCAATTTTCCTCCAAGTTCTCTTACAAACAGGCACTGTGGTCCAGAGTTGGGCCCTCAGTGGGAAGCAGGAGAAGGTTCATTTCAGAAAGTGGTCTGGAGAGAGCCTGGCACTTCAGCCGTATTACTTGCTTTCACCTTGCTTCAGCTTTGTGCTGGGAAGGCAAGCTGGGCAGAGCAGAGAATTGAGGGCAGCTGCAAGAGTTCCAATCCCAGTGCTGCTTCTTACGAGCCATGTGACTTTAGTCATGTTCCTCAACATCCCTAATCTTACCTTTGACAAGGATAATACACACCCCCTTTCCTTGAGAGTGTTATGAGAATCAAATAAAGTAGCAAAGCATACTCCGGGTGATGCCTAGAACACGTCAGTGCTAAATAAATGCTAATCTGCTAATGGCTTCTTTCAAGCCTTTTTGTGCATGTGTAGGAGGAGAGTGGGAAAAGGAGACAGAGAGGGGAGACAGAGAGGGTCAAAGACAGACTGTGTAATGTCTGTGGAACACAGCAGCTTTCTCGGGAAGTCATAAAGAGCATGGAGTAGCATTCAGCCCAGGCTGTGTCCATGACCACGGCCTCAATCCTGCTGTCGGTAGATGGGGAAATTCTGGAACTGCAAATATTAGACCGAGGCAAATGAGGCTTTTGTCAATTTCTTCTGGGCTGCTTTCTGAGGAGCATAGCTTTGCATGCCAGCTCCCCACCTCCACGTCTGTTCCCTGGCCTCCGGAATGTGGCTTCTGAATCGTTACCAGGGTGATGACCATGTCCTCGGCTCAGTTTGCTGAGTCGGACCAGAATGTCAGGTCAGGGCTTCATAATCAGAAAGTTCTGATACTCAAGGGCTGCTCTGGTCCTGAGGTGGCCCAGAATCTGGCAGTCCTTAGCAGGTCCACCTATCCTTCCTCCTCATTCAGAATCTCTATTTATCTTCAAAGCATCCAATCAGATCACAGGATTACTGAGCACAGCAATGGTGACTTACCTCTAATCTCAGAAGCCCCTCATTAAAAATATGATGTGTGTTGGATCCAGGTGGTGGCACAGTGGTGATATCACTGGACCACATGGAGCAGGGTCCTGGCTTCGTGTCCCGGGATTTCTCTGTGCAGGTCAAGCACTTGCACATGTGCCTGTGACCTTGGTCAGCTGAGACTCAGGGCGATCATGGCACAGTAAACATTTTTTAAAGAAATATGATGTGTGTTTACGGTAATCACCTGGTTCTGATCCCAGCTCTGCTCCTTAGTTATGTGACTTTGGATAAGTCACTTTGCTTCTCTGAGCCTCAGTGCCCTTGAGAGGTTTAGAAAAAAACAGGAAAAGAAAGTACTCTCCTTATTTTTTTACTGTCAAACAAACTACCTTGAAATGTAGTAGCTTAAAGCTACAATTTAATATTATCTCTCAAAGTGTGTAAGTTTGTCAGCTCAGCTGGTTAGCTCTTGCTTAGGACTTGTCAAGCTGCAGCCTCCTGGGCATGTGGCTAGACTGAGCACCCCAGGTGGATCATTCCTGTGACAGCATTTGATGCTGGCTGTTGTCCGAACGCTCGGTCAAGGTTGACCTGAGAGCCAACATGTGCCTTCCGCACGAGGTATGGATATCTCACTGTATGTGGAGTGTGAGTTCCTATAGGAGATGCCCCATAAGGGAACACTCAGAGAAGCCCAGGCAGTAGCTTCAAAGCTTTTATGATCTAATCTTGAGAGCTTAGTAGGGCTTTCTTCCTGTCTGGTGTCCAGACTTTCCTAAGTGAAGTTTTGAGACCTTTAAGCTGGTATAGACCCCAGCCATGCTCATTCCATTCCTCCCCTTTCCCCTTCTGCCTTTCGTACACCAGTTCTCAGAAATAAAGGTCATTTATCTGTTTTTTTAAACCTCGGATTATGAAATTGCTTCTTATAGTAAGAAATAAAAGCTGCTTGCTTAGAAACAGACACACGTTCATGTCTGCATTGGCTAAAGGTTTTGAATGAGCCATCAAAAATCTATAACCTATTGTATTTTTACCACCTCCAATTTTGAATATATTCATCTATGTTTACTGACATCTTTAACATTTGGTTTCTCACATTAATGTATTCACCATCCTGGAATAGATTATTTTGTGCAGGGTTAGGTAGGGATCTACTTCTTGTTTTACCCTATAGATAACCAGTTGTTCCCACACAATTTATTGAGTGGCTCATCCTTGCTCCACTATCCACGTCTGTACCAGGCCAACCAGATATCTAGTTTCCATGCTTGATGGTCCCTTTGGGGGCTCTCTTTGCTTTGGTGGGGAATGGAGAGATCAGGAGCAATGCAGGAGCATGAACGAGGCAAGGCAAAAACATAAAGCTTCAATCTTTTACTGAAAGAACTCTATAGACACTTAAAAATGAGAGATTAATTAATTTAAGAATGTTATATAGAGGTCTCCAGGTATTGTCAAAGTAATTAGCTAAATAAGTGATAAATAGTTCTGTCTGGAAGGATAATAGAATAAGAGAAAATAAAACTTTGACTTCTCCAGCCATGTACACCCTTTGTACTGTGAACATGTAAGATCTCATTGAAGATGAAATCAACAAATAAATACCATAAAATGATCCAAGTTGATACTTGCTTGTGTATATGACAGGTCAGGGGACCCTAACCTGAATTCTGTGGCAGTTGACTCTTGAGGCAGTAATTTGTCCTCACTCTATTCCCTACTTCCTGAGCAATATTTTATTAACCTGTTTAGGTCTTTTTTTTTTTCTTTTTTTTTTTTTTTTTCTGTAGAACCGAAGTGCTGAAGAGGACAGAACATCTCATCTCAGTATCCCAGCCACAACATAGCTGGTTATTAGGACAACTTATTTGTAGATTAAGTGGAAGATATCTGGGCAGACTTGGAATATGGTTTATTACTCTTTCACATTCTCTAAATTTGACTCAAACTCTGAGCCTGAGCTCAGTTCCCCCTCCCCTGACCCGTTCTTGAGCCTTCTGCTGATAATACGGTCCTCATTGTCACCTCTGAATACCCATCCTAGTTACCGTCTGTACTATGAAAGAGAGAGAAAAGATGATGGATATTTTATTGAGCACTAAGAAACAGACACAATTTTGTCTCACTTTACCTCACTATTACTTTTGTGGGGTACAGAGTACTCTTTGTTTATTGTTTCCTTCCATTTATGTCAGAGGGTTCATGCACTTATAAGAGACTGAGAAAGAGATAGATATCAATCAAGAAAGCATCCCTCATGGGGACAGTCACACTGAAACCCCTTCTCCTGCCTTTCTTCTTTTGGGAATTTGTGTACACACACGGACATGCCTGGCATGTTTTTCAAGTCAGTGGGTCCAGGACTCAAACCTCACTGTGGGCCAGGTGGGATCCAGCCGCCTTAACCACCATACTACCAGTGGGCCTGAGGTACATATTATTCTTATATTACAGTTTGCTTATGCCAAGATAATTCAATTCGCACTCACTATTGATCAGGTATTGTAGAAAGCTCTGGAGATAGGACAATAAAAACAAAATACATTAAAATATGGTCTGTTTCTTCAAGAAGCACACCATAGAAAAAGAAAAACAGGTTGCTAAGGCTCGGAGAGGTTTGTGGCCTCCTAGCACAGCGAGGACCTGAACTGAATACCACAGCTTTTTTGGTCTTTAACACACTAGCCACTACGCTGGGTACATTTCCTGTTTTATTTTCATTTACTCTCATGACAGCCCAGTCGTGTGGGACTTGCATATTGTGAACAAAGGAAGTCATTCAAAAAACTTACACTGCTGGCAAGAAATTGTGTTGGGTCAAATAGTGTCCCCTAAAAGTTCATGCCCGCCAAGAACCTCAGAATATCACCATGTTTAAAAATTAGATCTTTGGAAATCTAGTCAAGATGAAGTCATACTAGATCAGGAAGAGGTCCCTCACTGGACGCCAACTCTACCAGTTCCTTGCTTCCAGATATCTAGCCTCTGGGATTATAGAAAAGTTAAATTTCTTTTGTTTTAGACCACCCAATCAGTCTTAGTACTCTGTTACAGATGCCCAAGCAGACTAAGACAATAGCCTGGAATAGACTCAGCCTGAAAGCCTCTTGGAGCCAACGCTTCTGATATCCTGATTGTGGTCTTCCAGCCTCCTGAACAGTGCTATAATAAACTTCTGTTGGGACCAGCAGTTGGCATAATGGCTGTGTCACTGGACTCCTATGTAGTCAATCGCAGTTCGAATCCCGGACCCGGTGGCTTAAACTCATGCCAGGTGTGTGTGCGTGCGTGCCCAAGATCCCGAGAGGATAATGGAGAAGAAGGGATTGTGGCATGGCCATCCCCCCTGGGGGTGATTTCTCGCTTTCTGTCTCTCTCTGTCTTTCTGTTATGGCAACCACAGAACACTCAGAGAGAGGCCAAGGCAGAAGCTAGGCCCATATTTGACTCCAGAGGCCAGGTTCTTGATACTCTGATCTCCCTCACACATGACTAATAAGAGAATGAGCTGAGATGGGGCATGCAGATGTGTTTTGCAAACCTCAAGGTATCCTCAAAGACTCTGGATTTTATTATTATTGTTTTATAACTATTTCTCAAATGATCTAAGAACTCAATATAATTTCACCATTAAATAAAAAAATATTGGATACAGTCCTTTTCTCATGATTCTTAAAATGACATTTCTGGAATTCCTCTTACTTTCACTCTGCCTCCCACTCTGTTTGAAATAAAACTGTGGGTATTCAGGCCCAGAACTATGTGAGGAAAAGTCCATGAGCAATACTTTAAACTAGCTTAATCGTACAAAATCATACTAGGATATGCAGATAATTGTATGGACTGGGACAGATGCGGGCATCCCGGATTTGCTAAAATTATTTTGTATATAAACACGGTTTCTGTGGTCTGAATGCCTGTGTCCCATCCCTCCTAACAATTCATACATTGAAATCCTAATCCCCAAGCTGACAGCATTCCAAAGTAGGGTCTTTGGGAGTTGATTAAGGGTAGAACCCTCATGAGTGGAATTAGGGCCTTTATAAAAGAGGTCCCAGAGAGACCCTTGCCCCTTCCACCATGGGAGGACATAGTGAGAAGGTACCAAGAAGCCAGAAAAATGAGCCCTCCTTATATATCAAATCTGCATTGGTCTTGGCATTTCCAGTCTCTGAAACTGTAAGAAATAAATTTCTGTTCTCTATAAACTGCCCAATTTGAAGTATTTTGTAATAACAGCCTGAACTGACTAAGTTGTTAGATTTTATTGTTGTTCTTATCTAATAATGACTTAAAAATAATCTTTGCAAGCAATTAGACTCTAAATATCGGGTCTTTAGAAAAGTCATGATGTATTTTTTCTAATCAAAAATGTATCATGACTTTTCTAATGACCAATAAAAAATAATCAGGTCTAGTCACTTAGGAAAATGTGCTTAAGCACAGTGATAGGCTTTATTCATGTATGAGTTTCTGGATCCCCACCATTCCTGCCACAGCAACACACACACATGTGCACGTGCACATACATGTATGCACATATGAACAATGAATACACACATGGATACACATACATACACACGATAGCACATTCATGCGCGCACATACCCAGCATGTGAACATGTACACATGCATGCACAGAGATCCGTTTATGTGCAGGTGCACGTGTGCACACTAAAATGGAGCATGTACTCTGTTTTCTGCAAACCTCAGTGTCTCCTCCCTTGCTTCTTTATCACTAGTCCCCTTTCTACTGATCTTCACAATGCTAACAGTAAAAGCTGCATTTACACAGTTACTGCATTCCAGGCACTTTTAGTCCCAACATTGCAGATGAGTAAGCCAAGGCACAGAAAGGGTATGCAAGGTGACCCAGTTTTTCCACGGCTTGGTGCTGTCTACTATTCCTTACATGTGCTCATTTACTTGCCTGGTTTTAAATTCAAGCCATACATTGATAACTCCAGGATTTCCATCTCCAGCCCAGATTTTGTGCTCTGGGTTCCTTTAAGCAAGTATGTAATTGTCACTTCCACTTCAATGTCTCAGACATCCCCATGTAATGTCATGGAAGCAGAAAGTCTTCCTTCCCCAGATCCTAATACACTATGAACTATTCCAAAGTAGTCAGCTACACTGCCCCACTCCTTCACTGCTCAGCAAATACATCACCTCTCATCCACACAGTTGCTCAGTTCCAAAACAAAAGATTTCCCGTCAATTATGATTTTGACCTCCCCTTCCCCAAAACACACAAATCAGCAAGTTCTGTCAGAGTTACCTCTGAAATATACCCCTAACAGATCAGCATTTCTTCATCCTCATTCCTGTCCAGATCACATGGAGTTAAGTCTCCTCATCTCCACTAAACCCAGGGATCTCCTCAAGACCAAATCCAATCAAGGGTGTCTCTGACACACAGTATATCATGTCATCAGAGTGCATGCTTTTCTAATCTGTTTTAAGAAACACAGGAGAATTTTTCATAAAAAGACTCATATAAGTGAGAAATGCCACCAAAGGCTATTTTTAGAAACCTTATGGCCACCAAATTTGGAGGCATGAAAAAGGGAAATGAAATTAATCACAGTGTGGTGTAGTAAGCAATGAAGAAGTTTAAGAGTCATCAGGCTGCCAGTTTGCACGACCCTGGATATCAGACTTGTACCTAACCCTCAAGCACTTGCTTAGTCACTCAGCTCTGGTCATCGTGGTTAGGGCCACTTACTTCCCCACCACTCTGGCATCCAACTGAGGTTCTTCTGTGATTGTCACATTTCAGAAGTTGGATGATAGGAGTGGGGCTGCTCACAGAGTTGGTGTGTGGGTTCTGTTCTGACTGGCTCCACCATGTCAGACCCACGGCTGCCATACAAAGTACTTAGTGTTCCTGAAAGTATACCTTCACAGCAGTCTTAAAGTTTGCAGCAGAAGAGTTTAAAATTCCTGCAGCAACGCGTGCAATTATTACCAATGATGGAATAGAAATAAATCCTGCACAGACTGCTGGAAATGTTTTCCTAAAGCATGGTTCAGAACTGCAAATTATTCCTAGCTATCTTGTTGGAAATTGTTGATACCTACTACTGGAACATACATTTACTCTCCAAAATAAATATTGGTATTTTGTTGTTATTGTTGTAAAATTGAAAGCAGCCATTTACCATACTATGAAAACATCATGGGTCCGTGAAATAATGAAAGGTGACTGTTTTGTCCATTCTTCTTATTCGCACTCTTCATGTGAAGAGGGAATGCTTCTGAATGGATCACCAAATAAGATCACGTGGCCTTTGATTGCTACCTCACAACACAAACAGGTAGCTCGTTTGCAGTAAATGGATTATCAAATGTGTTATAACTGGAGGATGCCTCTGATCATTCTTTCTGAGAATTTGAACAATTAAAATATCCTAATCTTACATATTTGTTTTTGACATAAAAGTCTAAAAGAATTATGATGACAGTTTTCTTGATAGTATCTTATTTGCAGACTCTTGATTAGTTTGACTCTCAAGTACTTGGTCTATGATGAAGTCAGTAGACACACCAATGGATAGTTAACTTTCCTAACTTTATCACTGAAGGATTTTTTAAGTTTCAAACTTACATGTCAGTTTATAAAGTTATAACTTATTATCAAAGAACAAAAAATTGAATTTTTCAATGTACTTCTTATGTGTATAAGTTGATATCCCCACCAAGTAATTTTAAGTGATCTAACAGAATCCAGTGCTTATAAATGGTAGGAATTCCCAGTACAAGCATCCTTTGCTGAGTAATGCATTCCATTATCAATCTCTTTTAATATAATTTTTGAAACTGAAGTCCTCAGAAAAGTTATTGTCTTTATGACAATCATAATTCTAAACAGCATTCGAGAAAGTATTATTGCAGAGATCTGAAGTTTACAACAACATTAAAAAAAATGCTGATCAGAAATGCTGATGAGTTGTACTTATTGAAGATCCAACTTTTAAGAAAGTGCTAAGCTTAGTCATTAAAGTGAATAAAAAGCCAGGAAAGGGAAGATGAGTCAGCCCAGGTGCCCAGGCTTCTGGTTAGTAGGAAACAACAAAGGACGGTAGTGGAGCAGACAGGAAGCTGTAGCCGAGTGTCCCAGAAAAAGCCAACTAGATAGAGAAAACTGCAGAGGGTAAGTTGGGGAGAGCTGAAAGTGAAAACAAAATATGTGACAGTCATAGTAACAGAAGGCAGTTGCAGAAAGCAAAGTATAGGCCTTGTCAATATACAGATTTTAAAATATCCCTGTGAGAATCCAAAGAGTGACATGCCTAAGGAAAGATTATATTTGCTCTTCTAGAAGAAATCAGTAACTATGCCACCCTTGAAAGATGAAATGGAGGCTCATAGTAATTCAGAATCAGTGCGTTACCTGCTGTATTCCAAATGGTGAGCTCTCTGGAGGGAGAGATTATGTCTGTCTGGTTCTTTCTAGGTCTGAAAATGTAATAGACATAATAAGTACTACTGAATTCTTGATGAATAAAGTCTAGGACCAATTTTTATCTTAGCATGGTTTAGTATCTTCCCTATCATGGGTCCTAGGTTCATTGGGGGAAAAAATGGTAAGAAAATGCAACAGGATCAGAATCTGAAAGGTGATGCTAGTTAAACTAAAAAAATTAAATTAAATTAAATTAATTACCAGATATCTTTTATAAATAAGACATATGAACAGCAGGATCCTTCTTAATTGTCAAAGGAGAAAGTCCTTGCTGAGGTAGAAATGTGTACTGCTGATGTTCAGGGAAGTTTTTTATTTTATAAACAAAATCCAGTGTAAAAAGGGCTATGTTGTTTTCAGTTAATTTACGAACCAGTCATTTATGAATGCCCATACCTTGAACTTTTGGTTTAATTTAGATTTTCTTCCATTAAGTTTTTAGAATTTTGAATATTAAGTTTATGGTGTCTCGTACCACAAAGTGGCTCATTTAATGTTGGTTTTGGGTTTTGAAAATTATATTTTGGCTTATTCTTATAAAATTAAAGAGTTAGACACTTAGTTATTAAGTAAATGTGTTTTGTAAGCTCTTCATACAAAATGTTCTGAAATGTTGTGTTTAGTTTAAATATATTATTGGTCCATAATTAATAATCTTATGAAAATATATTTTGTTACACTATCAAAAAAAAAAAAAAACAGAAGTTGGACGACAGGAACAGAGATAGGAAACGGGCCATGTCAGAGCATGAAAGGCCTTACAGATTGAGGTAAAGGGGCTAGATTTTATTCAATGCAGTGAAGCATGGAGAGGTCCAATGGACCCTTCAGCTCAGGTGAGATATTCATCTGTGAGCAATAAGTAATATTTCTTTGTGGTTTGGGCCTATGGGGCAGCAGAACCATCATGTCCAATCCTGGCTGGACAGACAGATTGAGGAGTAGACATGAAGGCAGTAGGTCAGAGTCTGTGGAGGATCCTGGCCGCCGGACCACCAAGGAGTGGGCAAATGTGCCAAGATGGAAGTGTGGCAAGACCTCAGGTACAGATCCTTTAAGTCTGCCTAAGAAGTGCTTATGGCTCTGAGACCTGAAAGTTGACAACTTCTTTGCATCCAGGAAGCTGCTCCTAGCGACTCAGCAGCAACCACCATGCCGCAAAACAAATACATTGAATTATATCATAAACGCTATGGATACCAGTTGGATTACCATGAGAAAAAGAGAAAGAAGGAAAGTCAGGAGGCTAATGAATGTTCAAAGAAGGCAAAAAAGATGGTAAGTCTGAAGGCTAAGCTCTATCATAAACAGCAACATAAACAGTACAAATGAAAAAGACTATCAAGATGCATGAAAAGAGGAACACCAAACAGAAGAATGATGAAAAGACTCCTTCAGGAGCAGTCCCTGCCTATCTGTTGAACAGAGAAGGACAGACTCGAGCTAAAGTACTTTCCAATATGATTAAACAAAAATGGAAAGCAAAAGCGGGAAAATGGGAAGTCCCTCTATCAAGCCCAGGGAGAAACATAAGTGTTAAACATTATTAGAATAGAAAAGAGAAAAAAGGCATGGAAGAGGATGGTTACAAAAGTCTGCTTTGTTGGAGATGGCTTTACTAGAAAACCACCTAAATAGGAAAGTTTCTTAGGCCAATGGGCTTATGTTTCAAGAAGGTCCCATGTAACACATCCTGAACTGAAAGCCACCATTTGCCTGCCAATATGGTGTAAAGAATCCCTCATCCCCACTACATCCAACTCTGGGAGTTATCAGCAAAGGTACTGTCATTGAGGTGAAGGTCAGCGAGCTGGGCCTTGTGACACAAGGAGGCAAGGTTATTTAGGGGAAATATGCCCAAGCTACCAACAATCCTGAAAATGATAGATGCGTAAATGTTGTCATACTGCTTTGATAGCAGTTGCATACAAGTAACTCCTTGTAATTGTTGAAGATGATACACCAGTCTGGAAAATGATCATGACTGATGTTTCTGAATATAGCCGGTCTTACATGTCTGCAGTCATCAAAAAATTATTTATTGGGACCAGCAGTTAGCGTAATGGCTATGTCGCTGGACTCCCACGTAGTCGACCGCGGTTCGAGTCCCAGACCCGATGGCTTAAACTCATGCTGGGCGCGTGTGCGTGCGTGCCCAAGATCCTGAGAGGAGAATGGAGGAGAAGGGATTGTGGCATGGCCATCCCCCCTGGGGGGTGATTTCTCACTTTCTGTCTCTCTGTCTCTGTCTGTCTGGCAAGCGCACGCGCCCTATAGCAAAAACCTCTCAAAAAAAAAAAGAAAATAAAAGATTATTTATTAAATTGTACAAAAACATTAAAGTGGCCTGGTTTTACAAAGAAGAAAAAGAAGAAGGAGGAGGAGGAGGAGAAGCATTTATGGAGAATGTGACATTTAAGTGATCTTCAAAGGAGTGCATTAACCCAGGAAGAGAGGGACAATTCTTCAGGTAGGGAGAACGCATTTAAAAACCATATGGGCACGAATCCACTGGTGCAAATCAGAGTTCCAGGGTTGAGGCCAGGAAATAGATAAGTTTTGTTGGGAGCCTGGGAATCCAGAATGGTCCAGCTCATTAGCAATGTTCTGAAAGGGTGCAAAGATGCCTTTGTTTGAGAATAAGGGAGCAAATTAGTACTTAAGGGAAGAGTGATGGCACAAAGAAAGTTGGCTCAGAGTGCCAAGGGTTTCTTGATGGGTGTTAAGAGACACTTCTCTGTGCCCCTACGGTAGGAAGGTGACACAACCTATACCTCTGGCTCTGTATTTATGTGTATTGTTTTATGATGTCAGAATCTAACTTTCTTTTTAGGAGATTCAGAACACAAAGATGAATTAAAAAGCAAAACGAAACTGAAAAGCAAATTGCCATATTTCAAATGTGGCATCTCCAAGATAAAGGTATTGCCAATATGATAGTATTAGGTTGGTGTGAAATTGCAGTTTTACATGGTTGGAAGTTGCCATTTGATATTGGATACATTCTTAAATTAACATAATTATACAATACATCATTTTAATGTGCATTTCCCACTATTATTTTTGCTAATGACATAGCTTG
Source organism: Tupaia belangeri chinensis (assembly GCF_000334495.1). Taxonomy (NCBI): domain Eukaryota; kingdom Metazoa; phylum Chordata; class Mammalia; order Scandentia; family Tupaiidae; genus Tupaia; species Tupaia belangeri. The sequence continues at coordinate 1,698,288 of NW_006159608.1, read as the reverse complement.
CTGTTTATGTTATATGTATTTCAAGCTATGGAAATGATGTTAGACACAAAGCAAACTCAAGCAATTTTCTATTAAAGTTCAAAATGGGTCATATAGCAGTGGAGACAGCTCACAGCATCAATGACACATTGGCCCAGAAGCTGCTACCAAACATACAGTGTAGTTCTGGTTCAAGAAGTTTTGCAAAGGAGACAGAAGTTGACGGTGGCCATTTGAGAGCAAGCATCTAAGCAGATCCTCTTAGAACTATATGAGAAGTTGCTAAAAAACTCAATGTCGAACATTCTATGGTCATTCAGCATTTGAAGCAAATCGGAAAGGTGAAAAAGCTTGATAAGTGAGTACCTAATAAGCTTACTGAACATTTTTTAAATCTTATTTTGAAGTGTCATCTTCTTTTATTCTACATAACAACAGTGAACCATTTCTCAGTTGGACTGTGACAATGAAAGATAGACTTATACCACAACCAGCAACAACCAACTTAGTGGCTGGACCAAGAAGAAGCTCTAAGGTCCTCCCCAAATCCAAACTTGCACCAAAAAAAGGCCATAGCCAGTGTTTGGTGAGGTCTGATCAACTATAGCTCTCTGAATCTCAGCAAAATCATTACATCTGAGAAGTATGCTCAGCATGTCAATGAGATGCACCAAAACCTGCAATGCCTGAAGCTGGCATTGGTTTACAAAAAGAGCTTCATTCTTGGGAACCAGCAGTTAGCATAATGGCTATGTCACTGGACTCCCATGTAGTTGACCGCGGTTCACGTCCCGGACCCAGTGGCTTAAAACTCATGCCGGGCATGTGTGCGTGCATGCCCAAGATCCCGAGAGGAGAATGGAGGAGAAGGGATTGCAGCGTGACCATCCCACCTGGGTGGTGATGTCTCGCTTTCTGTCTCTCTGTCTTTCTCTGTCTGGCAAGCGCACGCACCCTATAGCAAAACCCTCTCAAATAAATAAATAAATAAATAAATAAATAAATAAATGATCTTCCTTCTTCTCCATGACACCAGACTTCACATTGCACAACCAACACTTTAAAAGTTGAACAAAGTAAACCCCAAAACATACAGCCAACTGATTTTTGGCAAAGGTTACCAGTTACTCCAGTGGGAAACAGAAAACTTCTTTAGCAAATAGGGCTGGAAAAACTGCGTATCCACCTGCAGAAAGATGAATCTGAACCTCTACCTCCCACCATTGAGAAAAATCAACTCAAAGTGGATCAGAGATCTAAATCTAAGACTACAATCTATAACACTACTGCTGGGAAAAACTGGGGAAACTCTGGGAGACATTGCATTAGGCAAAGACTTCTTAAATAAGACCCCCGAAGCACAGTCAATAATCTCCAAAATAGACAAGTGGGATTACATCAGATTAAGAAGATTCTGCATGGTAAAAGATACAGAAATTAGTGTGAATCGATAGCCCTCAGAATGAGAGAATATTTTTGTAAACTATGCTTCAGATAAGGGACTGATAACCAGAATACACAGGAAACTCAAGCAGCTGTTCCCAAAAAAGATGATCAACACAGTTAAAAGATGGGAGAATGACCTGAAAAAAACACTCTCTAAGGAAGACATTTGAACAGCTAAAAGGCATATGAAAAAATGCTCAACATCCTCATCATAAGAGAGATACAGATCAAAACCACAATGAAATGCCACCTAACCCCAGTCAGAATGACTAAGATTAAAAATACAAAAAAAGATAAGTGCTGGTGGGGGCGTGATGATAGGGGGACTCTCCTACACTGCTGGTGGGAATATAAATTCTGGAGAACAATATGGAGATTCCCCAAAGAGCTACAAATAGAACTACCATATCCAGTCATCCCACTCCTTGGTATCTATCCAAAGGACAGAAGAATGTTTAGTAGAAAAGTGCTTGCACATCTATACTCATTGTGGCATTATTTACAATTGCTAAGACATGGAACCAACCCAAACATCCACGAACAGAGGGAGGGATTGAAAAAATGTGTCACATATACTTTATGGAATACTACTCAGCCACACACACAAAAAAAAGGTCTCTGGCGTTTGACAGATAGTAGATGAGTATGGAAGATTTATTGCTAGTGAAGAAAGCCAAGCTATAAAGGAAAGACATTGTATGTCTCCACTTAATATATACTACTGTTCATACACTATGGCCAAAATGGAATGACTAGAGGATATAGAAACATATAAAATGGTTATAGATACCAGATACAGTGTGGGGAAAGGGTAGGAGAAGGAGGAGAGTCTGAAGAAAAGTAGACAGGCAAGACATTTATGGGACAAAGAAATGGGTTAATATCTCTTGATGATAATGTGTATAGTACCCCAACCAGACTGGTGAGAAATGTATTCATGTTAGAACATTCACCTTATAAGCTAAATGACAGATGTGATTGAATGTATAAAGTAAAATAAAATTTTTTAAAAAGTTCTTGGAATTATATGAATAAAAATGCTATAAATAATATAGAAACTAATTATGATACCAGAGTCAAGGGAAGAAAATATAGAAGGATAAAACCTATTGCAGAAAAGAAAAAAGCAGACTAGGCAGGGGGGAAAGTAGGAAAGAAATTATTTGAATGTGATTGGATTAATAACATTAATATCTAATCATTAATTTTTCCCTAGCATTGGTTTAAATGCTAGGAAAAAAAGACGAATACTGAAAGACTCGTAGGCATGGAAGTAAGAGGAGGCACTGTGGGTACTGGAGACTGCACAGCAGGTTCAGGTGGAAGAGGAGAATCAGGAGAAAGAGACTGACAACTACCAGAATATAAAGCATGTAAACAAGGCCAAGAGGTTACGAGCTGTTAGCCCTAGTAGGGTAGAACAGGGTGTTGACAAGCCAGTCATATCATTAATAGGTAAGTGACAGGGATATAATTATATAGAGGTAAGTAATAATAATACATAATGCAATATAAACATCATAGACATACAAACATAGATGTATAACACTATACATATTTCCAAAACATCTGTAGAGTATCAAAATTGAATGTCATAATGTAATGTTCTCTGCCTTAAGCAAATTTACGTAGTGACTCTGTCAGAACAGAAAAGGTCCCAGCAGATACATTTCTTCAGACTTTTGAAGGGCTTTCTAGATAAATGTTATTCTCTTTCAACTCCTGGTGAATTATATCTCTTAGCTAGGACCAAAGTAATTCACATTTTATAAATTCTCACTGAGTATCTACCCTGTGCTCACATGACTTTATTATTCCTACCCTGGCACCTACGACACTAGCTTGGCAGTCTCGTATCATTACTGTGACTCTCTCTCCCCTCCTCTGTGAATTGACGTTAAGCATCTCTAACTCCCAGAGTTATTGTGGTGACCAAATAAGATGTGTAATTGGAAAATTCTGGAGGGCTTTATAAACAAAGGATGACAGCTATGCATAGAACATTTTCTGTGTTCTGGAAATCTGAGCAGGAAACAAGACTTCTATAGCATTGTAAGTGCTGGTTTTACAGCTCCTTTGGGGAGCAGGTAGAATATAACTGTTAGTTTAAACGTCTTTAGTAAATTAAACTTGCCACAAGGATTCCCGATGTGAATTACCACAAGTGGCGCATGGCGATACACACATAAGGCTGACGTCTACTGCTAACGTAAATTTTTTGGCATCTTCCTAGAGCCTGGCAGGAATTATTTGAAAGGCAAAACAAAGCAGTTGGAGTATAGTTCTTTGTCACCATAAAATAAGACAGCACATAAGCATATAAGTTAATAAACAAGCTTCTCAGGCACTCACTGTATGCTAGGCACTGTGCTAAGAACGGTGTAAGATTTTTTTCAGCGATATTGTATCCATCCTGGTTTTCTTATTTTATAGCTGATGAAATGGAGGTTCAGAGAAGTTCTATACTCTAAATCACAGTGCTAGTAGATGAAAGGGCATGTCTAGAGTAAAGCTGTCTTTTATAATGAATGTTTCTTGGAGCACATTTGTAAAAGATGCAACAACCTAAGTAGATATTCCAGAGTAGATAGAACCTGGATGTGGAAAGGTGGGAGTAGAGTGGCCGTTGGGAGTAGAGTGGACTTGAAGAGGTAAGGTATGGCTTTGGAAAACACATGCATGAACTGGAAACAGAAAGCAGAAGCTAAAATGTTTGAAGTTGCAGTAAACTGGTATGGAAAAAGCAGTTTAGGGATAGATCATTGAAAGCTTTGAATATAAGGTCAAGAACGTAAGCTTACTTTTTAGGTCATGGGGAAAGACAGAAAACTATAGTCACAAAATGGCATTATGAAAATGCTACCCAAGACGGTCATTCTGCCTGCCGTATGCAGATCAGACAGAAGAGAATGACCATTAGATCGGAGAGGCTGAGCGGGGGCGGGCCACCCCAGCATGGCAACAAGACAGACTTGGTGTTACAACCGAAATGCCGAGAGGAAATTTGCTTGTCAACACCACAGAAACTCTTTGCTGATGACCTACTTAAAATGTTTTGGTTTTATTTGTCAACTTTTTTTTTTCTTAATTTATTCAGCGGATCAACACTCTGGACTTAAAAATCTAATAAAGCATGTGATTGCTGTTCACATTTTGCAAACACATAGGCAAAGTAAAAACTGCCCTCCCTGTAGCTTGAAATTTCTTCATCCAAAGGCACCCCTTCATGCCAAGAATGTGCATGATCTGAGCCAGCTAGTCTGCAACTAGTCCTCCTCTGGGGCCCCTCCCTACCCGCTCTCAAAGCCCAAACTCCATCTCAGCTTAGAAAACCTGCCCAGGCCTCCAGTCTTCCATCTGATCCCACTCCCTCCCAGTTCAACAACCTTGGCCTTCTGTCTGAAAACTGAATATTCTGGACTTTGAAGAAAACTTGCTCTGTTCCCCTGATGGCATCTCCAGTATGGACGGAAATAGACTGGCCTTTGTTACCCTGTCTACAGCAGATTACCAGCAATACCCAAAGCTCGGGACAGAGGTGGGTGGCAGGAGGTGAGGTCTGGTCAGTTGACTTAGTATAAAGCTTGTATTGTCTTAGAAGGCTCTTTTGGAGAAACAAAACTCTTCAAGGAGCTGAGCTGCCCAGATGGACTCAGGGCAGGGCAGGACTGATGACCTAGTGCTTTTTCATGAATGCTCCTTGCCCTTTTAGATTCCAGTTGGGCATTAAGCACAACATTGATGTGCAAAGCAGTGTCTTTCTCACAAGAAATGTGTATCTGGTAAAATAAAAGGTAAAGCACTAGAAGCTGGAGGACCTAAAACTATGCATGCACACAGTCTCTTCAGTAAAGTGGGAAAGTGGAAAAACCATCATTTACTAGCAAGCATTTATGAAATATTTGCTATGGGACAGACATACTGTCTAGGGTGCAGCTTAAATTTGAGCCCAATATCACCTACTGGTAAACCAAATTATCTGCACTCACACAGTGTTTTCTGTTTTTCTTTTTTTTAGTAGTGAAGTATTCCTTTTTGAATGAAATCTTAAATGGAGCACAAATATGCAAATTATATTTAAAACTATAAATGGTATGTATGTTAGTGTAAACATAATCTATTTGTTTAAACTTGTATCGTGTATTTAAAGACATGTAATGAAACCAATGAGTCATCTCTTATTTAACTGAAAACAAAGTTGAGGTCTCAGACAATAGGTACAGTGTTCTGCAAGCTTCAGCATTTAATTCATTTTTGAATTTTGTTTATGTTGTGCAAAATTGAAAAATTCCTTTTCTTTGCAGATAAGTAGCTGCAAAAGATTAACATTCCTGAGTTGTTCTTATTAGGGTCTCAGCATACTTGTTCTCCAGCAAAACTGGTTCAAGTGTAATGAAGCTGAATTGCTAATTCTGTTTTGTTTTGTTTTGGCTATCAGTGGCTAACTATGCCTCCATATTCTTTTCCATAAACCTAAATGTGCAATCAGATTGCCCTTAAAATGTACAGTAAGGGGCTGGACAGTGGCGCATCAATAAAAGAAGCAGACCCACATGGTTAGATTGCTAATTCTTGTCTGGAGACCTCCCTGAATACATCATGATTTGATGGAAAGCAGTGTTACAGTCCTGTTGGAGGAATCAGCACATGCTATAGTGGTTACACCACTGGACTCCTGCATGGTCAACTGTGGTTTGAGTCCCAGACCCAGTGGCTTGAAACTCACACCAGGCGTGTTTGCATGCATGCCCAAGATCCCAGGAGGAGAAAGGGCTGTGGTGTGGCCATCCCCTGGGGGGTGATTTCTCACATTTGCTCTCACCAGTTCTGTCTTGCACCCTAAAGCAAAAACTTTAGAAAAACAAAAAATCCTATTGGGAGTACTCTCTCTCTCCACAACCCCTTTCCCTCTCTCTTGCTCATGGAAGAAATAAGCTTTAAACAAAGAAATGCTAAATTTCTCTTAGAGCTAACAAAAATGAAAAGATATATATTTTTTTTAAAAAAGAAATTGTAGAGTCAGCTAAGAAATTGCCTATGTTGGGATTATTGTCATGACACCAATTTTACATTTCAATTTTTCTTGTTTGCTATATATCATATGCACAGATGTATTGCATAAGGGTTCCTACGTGAGTGGAGTTCAATAAGTTTATGAAAAAATGCAACTAAAGTACAAGTTCATTTTGTTGAAAAGTTTTTGAATCTATGCAATTTTTTATAAGATTTTTCATGACTTCGTAGATCCCTTATATAAATAATTTTACATGATAGGGCCCTATTAAACCTGAATTGCAAAAAAAAAAAAAAAAAAGAAAAAAGAAAAAAAAGAAAAAGGAAACAAAAAGCAATAGATTTTTTTCTAGTCAATAACATGTTTTAAAAATTAAATATACATAACAAGATATCAGAAAACCTTAATTATAAGGCCTTCCCCAAATGGACATAATCTGGCAACCCAAAGTAACTCACTGGTAGCCTCTGCTGAGATAAAATTTAATTGTAAGTCATGTAAGTGTGTACTGCTTTAATGTAAACAGTTTAAACAGCACTTAAAAATGTGTAAGAAATACCTTAAGTATTTCTAAAGTATTTTTAAAATACTGCCCTGTACTCTCAAGATTTCCCTCATAATCTCCAAACTTCTTCACACACAAGAATAAGCAGGTGACATGGCAAGGCCTTTGTAAGGTGTGCCTCAGAAACATAAGCACTTGTTGAACAACCAGTTCAGAAGCTTTACATCGTGGTAAGGATCCAGGTTGCAGCACAGATGATCAAGACATGGTCTACTGAAATGTCAAGTCTGAATTAATTAAGTCAGTAGCCAGTTACTGATCACCTACCTTGTGCTAGCAATTGTTTTAGGGGTCTCTTAGAGATGTGTCAGTGAACAGAAGAAAAAGTTATCTCTGTGCTCATAGTATGCAAATCCTACTTGAGGGAGCCAGAGCTTAAATTCTGGAAGGGCAAGTGCAAGGAAGAGATAGAATTTTTAAAATACAAGTAGAAAAACAATAAAATATCAAAAATGATTGAATCTCCATATACCCCAGCTTCAATAGCTATCAATATTTTGACAACCTTATCTAGACCCTTTATATATATATATTTTTTTCTGGAGAGGTTTTCGCTATAGGGCGCGTGCGCTTGCCAGACAGACAGAGAGAGACATAGAGACAGAAAGCGAGAAATCACCCCTCAGGGGGGATGGTCACACTGCAATCCCTTCTCCCCCATTCTCCTCTCAGGATCTTGGGCACGCACGCACAAGCGCCGGGCGTGAGTTTTAAGCCACCGGGTCCGGGACGTGAACCGTGGTCGACTACGTGTGAGTCCAGCGACATAGCCATTACACTAACAGCTGGTTCCCGACCCTTTATATTTTCCATAGTTTTATTTGTTGATGATTTCATAGCAAATCTAAGACAACACATCATTTGCACCATAATTATCTCAGCCCTTCCAACAAATAAGGATTTAAACAATGCAACACATTCAGTGTCATTAACACATCTGAGGGTAGGATCCATGAGACTGAAAACTTGAGCAAGGCGACTGCAGTGTAGTGCCACACACGTTTATTATAGGGAGCTCAGATGCAGGAAAGGGCCAGGTGGATGGTGACCCCGAGGTACTCACAGTCTCGACCCGGACTTGTTCTGCCACTGTGTACACTATCTTCTGCTGCTACCCAGAGCTGCCCTCCCCTGAAGAAGCGGAACCTTTAAAAGCATTTCAAAGGGTCTACCCTTGGCTTGAGAACTTGTTTTCCCCAAGCTCCCAGAATCATTCTGTCTAAACCGCGGCCAGCTGGGTAGGGAGAAAAACAGATTGTTATCCTAAGTGACCACAGCACAGAAGGGAGAACCAGGGCACAAACAAGCTGGCCTAAGTCTTTAGGACAAAGGAACGGTCAGCCACACATACACACATCTTAAAAATGAGTAAGTCTTCTTTATATTATCCAGTGCCGAAACTGCAGAAAAATTTTCCCTTATTTTCTCAACAATATCTTTTTATAGTTAGTTTCCCTAACAAGTGAGGAAATAGAATTTAAGTGGATAGTCCAAGTGGTATCAAGGAGCTGATACAAAAAGACATAGAAGGCCCAGCCGTGGTGGTGCTGCAGCAGTGCAGTTCTCTGCAGTGCTGGAGGCCATGCAGGAGACCAGGGTTTGGTCTCCAGGTTGACCTGGGTGCACAAAGTGTGTGCTTATGGGAAACAGCAGTTAGCATAATGGCTATGTCGCTGGACTCCCACGTAGTCGACCGTGGTTCACGTCCCAGACCCGGTGGCTTAAAACTCACGCCGGGCGCATGTGCGTGCGTGCCCAAGATCCCGAGAGGAGAATGGAGGAGAAGGGATTGCGGCGTGACCATCCCCCATGGGGGGTGATTTCTCGCTTTCTGTCTCTATGTCTCTCTCTGTCTGTCTGGCGAGCGCACGCGCACTACAGTGAAAATCTCTCCAAAAAAACAAAACAAGGTGTGTGCTTATGTGCCTGTGATCCTGGTTGGTTGTGAAGGCTGGAGAGATGATCATAGTGTGAGGTCTTGTTAGGACTTCTCTCTCCCTCTCTCTCTCTCTCGTGAAAAGAAAGAAATAAAGAAACCTACACACAGACACTCACACACAGAAAAGGGCCACCAAAGCACAAGGAGCAGCCAGTGACAAGACCGGAAGTGAGCACTCATTCAGCATCTGTGGAAACTTAAGAAAGCTCATGTAACTCAGGCTCAGTTCACAGGCAACTGACTAGCAGTAAAAACTGTAAAAACTGAATCCAGAAACCATTACTCTGGGGGGGGGGGGGGGGGGATCAGGGCTGTAAGTAGCTCCAAGTCAACATCAAAGATAGCGGCATGGCCTAACAGTGCAGAGGAGGAAGACAGCACCATCGGCCTTAGAGAGGATACAGATAAATAAGACATTTTAGAAGAGCTCCTGAAGTTGAACAGGGCTTCTCATGCACTTCTGCAACCATGTGTTTAAGCAGAGGGCCTAAACTCAACTACTTTGATGGTGTCGGCAAGTTAAGTACATGAGTGAAGGACACAGAGGAGGGCGTGGCAGGGACTGGAGTGCTGAAGCATTCACGTCCCTTCTGAGTTAGGCACTGGAGGCCCCACTTACTCGGACCTGGAAGTGGAGGGAAGAGGGAAGTCATTCTTTGAATCCACACCCTGACTTCTGCTCAAACCCTGATGTACTGATGGGTCATACTTGTTGGTATCCGCTTATTCCACCAAAGACTTGAAGTTACATCCAGGAAACACACTCAACAAAACTGTAAGCCTCAAAAATAAAATCATAGCTACCCCGGGGCATGTGTGCGTGCGTGCGTGCGTGCCCAGGATCCCGAGAGGAGAATGGAGGAGAAGGGATTGCGGCATGACCATCCCCCTTGGGGGGTGATTTCTTGCTTTCTGTCTCTCTGTCTCTCTCTGTCTGCCTGGCGAGTGCACGTGACCAATAGCAAAAAAAACTCTCCAAAAATAAATAAATAAATAAATAAACTCATAGCTACCAAAAATACCAGGTAAGATAGGGCCTTTGTAACTGTGATTGGTTACGTTCGTTCCCTCTGTGAGAGTGAGTAGGAGATCACAAAGTGGACAAAGGTGGGAAACGTACTGCCTGGAAAGAGCACCCCGGGTCAGAAATGTCACTGTCCAGGGGGCTGGACTGTCGATCACAGAAGCCACACTGCGGCCATCAGGCCAGCAGAACAGTCAAGGCGAGGGCACGTAGACACCCTGCTATAGAACTTGACCTTCACCTGTGGGAGCCTCATGAGTGTGAGCATGGTGGTGACATGGGGTGGCTCACAGGAGTCTATGCGTGTGATGTGAATCCAGGGCACTCAGAAGCCCCCAGTTCTGCATTTATGCCTTGTCTTACATTTCACCATCTTATCTTTATTCCTGTCCCTACACCTGGTAACGCATCCTTTACACCTAGTCCCCAGAGTGATCACGTGATCTGAGATTGGCTGTCATTTTTTTTCTCCTAGGAATCTGAATATTACATTGAGATGCACAGATATGGAGGAAATGGATGGCATTTGGGGCTGAGTCCTCTGGTAGCAGCTGCAGGAGAGAAAACGTAGGCTGTTCTTAACTGTTGAAGCCCCCAGACCTATGTGGTTCCTGTCTTTCCTGAGTCTCAGTTGTTGATTCCTCATTCTTTTGGATCTCCAAAGTTAGTTAGAGGCAACTTTTGTTATAGGCACTCCTCACTTGACAACCCGAGTTCCGTTTCTACAACTAGGTCATTAAATAAATTGGTCGAGCTAATAGGTGTTTTTTTGTGGTGTGTCATGGCACTATAGGACATGTGTTTTTCCATAGATAATCATGTGACACTACACTAGAATAGTTTAATTCTATCTGTAAAAAAAGCATACATCAATTAGATAAGCACCAGAAGGAGACAAGACACTGCCACACAATAATATAAATATAGTGTAATAGTTTTTATTTATGCTGAATACTACTATGGGTGCACAATAAAATATAAATTTATAAACAATATATAGTATTGTGATCGATAATGATTCATGTTGTACATACTAACCAAATACGGAATGAGACTGAGACAGAAAAGAGATTGTCCAGACTCACATAGACTGAGAAAAGGAATTCCCCATGCTGCAGAACTGGTCATAAGTTATTAAACAGGTAGGTCATTAAGTGAGCAGTGAGGATACTTGCAATCAAAGCTTGGCAGACATATTCCCAAACCTAATCCTTAATCTCACTTTATAAAAAGTCATAGAGGCTTACATGCTTGCTAAAGTATTGAGTCTTTTATATGCTGATAATGGGAAGCATGATTTTTAGCTAGGCTAGGTCATTTGTCTCTTAAGTGCTATATTTTCAATTTAATCTTTGAAATCAAAATGTAAGAGTTTGGCCCTGTTTATATTCTGGATTGAGGCTATTTCCTATGTGATTTGACCCAACAGAAGCTCCTTGCTAAGAACCAGCTTGTTTCTCACCAAAGTGGTCTCCCTATGTCCAAAGACATTTGAGTTTATTTCTAAGCATAGTATGCTCTCTCTCTATCTCTATCTCCATCTCTCTCTCATACATAACAGATATCCATTCATTTATTCTTTTACTGGAAAGAAAATCCTAGAAGAGAGATCTTACATTTATCCTCATACAATCTTGAGACACTGATTTCACCTTGAATTTGATTTTGAATTTTGATTCTGTCATTTATCCCATTATACCTCCCTCTCAGGTTCATTTCACCTTCAAGTTTTCTCATAATCCTTTGATATCTTTCACAAGGCAGAGGAGCCTGGTATAATATAAGTGTTTCAGAAATAAATAAGTATGGGGGAGCCCTTTGAAATCCCACTGGCTATGAGATTATAAGATTTCAAATTTACCAATGTTTCAAGAGGCAAGGGATTCCAGATCATAACCAAGTTACCCTTGGGAAATTTTCTTTAAACACAATTAAAAAGCAAGTTGATTTTCACTCTCTTGTCAGGAGACCCCTAGGAGACTATTAACATGTCCAAGGCCATAGGGGCAAAAAGAAAGACTATCCTGACCATAGAGAAGTGGAGGGCAACGAGGGCAGGTGTAGCTATTCCTAAGCGGGTCCCCAATTCTGCTGTTACTGGTGGTCTAGCAAGAACTCTCTCTGCCTCCTCTCCCTCTGTACTCTTCAGAATGGAAAGGTCAGAACTCTCTCCAAAGGGATATCTTTTTGCTGCTGTGAATTAAGAATGGCCTCCAAAGATAACAATCCTTTTATCTGTTATTGTTAGACTGAACAGTTTAAAGTAAAGCAAATGTGGGGTTTTTTTCATTTTTTAATTGTCATCATAACATTTGTCTTAGAAATATTCTAGGCTAAAATCTTAGCATCCATATTTTATGGAAGAGAAAACTGTTCTTGGGTCAGCGTGTGGGGACCAGCATGTGGGGGCTCATGTAAATCCCTGCCTCTTCCTCAAGTAGAGCAATTTCATTTTTATATGTTTCCTAAATGGAACAGCTACATCAAATTTAACCCAAATGATGGGTCCTACGTTAAAACAAATACTCTTAACGTCTGTTCCTGGGTATTTTAGGAACTTGGTCCTTTGTGTCTTTGAATAGGCACAGAAGGTGATACATTAACTGAGGACAATACTGATTCTGCCCATGGTTTGTCCCTTGGTTCACTTCCAGGTAGATATGGTGTGGCCATCTGTATTAACTAATTGCAAGAGATAAAAGCTCTTCTTAAACTTGCTTAACAAAGAGGTCATTCACTGCATTAAGTAACTTTAAAGTTACTTGTCATTTGCTTCAGGCATGGCTGGATCGAGGAGATTAGAAGCTATTATCAAGTGGTTTACCTTTATTCTCAGTGAGTTATGCTTTCTCTTATGTTGGCTCTCTAGCTAATAAGCTTCAGGTGACCCATTTTCTTTTCTTTTTTTTTATAAGTTTTTGCTATAGAGCATGTGCACTCGCTAGAAAGACAGAGAGACAGAAAGCAAGAAATCACCCCCTATGAGGGATGGCCATGCCGCAATTCCTTCTCCTCCATTCTCCTCTCTGAATCTTGGGCATACATGCATTGCACCTGACGTGAGTTTAAGCCACCGGGTCCAGGACTCAAACCATGGTCAACTACACGGGAATCCAGTGACAGAGCCATTATACCATCTGCTGGTCCCAAGTTGAATTAATTTCAACTAATTCCTTTGTCCAGAGGATCAATAATGTTAACTGGCCAACCTAGGTCATATGTCCCTACCAATAGGCAGGAAGTGGTAATCTCTAAAAAGAAAGAATCTGACATCAGAATAAAAGGAAATAAATGTTAGGATGGGAAAAACAGTCATATTTATTCATCAGTTGAAACAGAATACAGAACCCACAAACTAACATACATACATACAGTACCTAATATATGGATTGGAATGATATGACAAATCAGTTAGGAAATGGAAATCTACTTAGAAAGGGTGCCTGTAAAATGATCAGTTTTGTTGAGAAGAGAAGAGGTGAAGTTCAATCACTACCTTACAACATACCAAAAGTAAATTGCAGGTGAACTTGGACCCAAATCATAATAAGAACATTTGAATGTTTATGTGATATGTGAAATGAGAAATATCTTTCTCACATTAAGGTAGAAAAGAAATCTTTAAAGACACTAAAGTACTAATTATAAGGTATTGATAAATATAAATATATTACAATTAAGAAGTCTTGTGGATTAAAAAATGAAATAAAATGAAGTCTAACTACAAACTGGAATATATAAATGTATATATATATATACAGCTATAACAAACAAAACATTGGTATCAAAATGTAAAATATCAGAATGTGTAAGAACTCTGACAATTTAATAACCATATGAGAATGAACCAACAGGAAAATAAGCAAAAGAAATAAAAAGACATATTATAAATGAAAACCACATGTTAACTAATAAACTTGTAAACAGGTACTTAATCTCATTGGTAACCAGGAAAAAGCAAATCAAAATACTAATGTGATGTGAGGCGGCCTGAGGCTGCAGGCCCGACCGTCTCGGACCTTCACGCATCCCCACAGCCTACTCCTCTTTGGACCTCAGGTTGGTTGCGTGGGACTTTTAGACGAACTCGCACCCCACCCCACCACACCCCACCTGCAAACCGGATCGAGCCAGCCAGCAGTTCCAGACACCAGGTGGCCTGTGCTGGCCCATCTGCCCAGAACCTGTCAATCATCCTCTGGCCCTTCACCACTTGCCTTTGGACTCTGAATTTTAGTGATTTGAATAGCGCACAGCACAAAGTGTGCCGCGTGATTTCTTTTTTTGTTTTGTTTTTCTTTGCTCTTGAGGTGTTGCTTATTAGGTCAGTTGGAGGCTGACCACTTTTTAGAAACAAGGACTTTGGGCCATCCGGGACTAGTGGCAACAGTTAATGGTAATGGTGAGCGACAGGTAGACCAACCATAAGAGAAATCATCAGTTTTCTAATACTGGACAACTTTTAACACTCAGAGATACCTTAAATAAGTTAGGAAGCAACATATAAATTATCCGATGACTAGGAACAATCGCAGAGGCTCAAGAAGTATGAGCAACCAACAAAAGGCCTCTCCCCAAGGGAAATCACCAAGCCTACATCACCCAAAGTCAATACACAGGACTTCGTGGACATGTCTGAAAAGGAATTCAGAATATTTGTAGTGACCAAACTAACTGAAATGGACGAGAAAAGAATCAAGATGCTCCAGGAAATGAGGAAGTCCTTTCACGACTTGAAAGAAAAAATAGATATCTTAAACAAGAACCAGATGGATCTTCTAGAGTTGAAGAATGTGATACAGGAAAGCAAAACCACCCTTGAAAGTATTAAAAGTAGATTAGATCAGGCAAAAGATTGAATCTCTAATATAGAAGATAAAACATATGACCTAGAAAAAAGTATCAAGAAAATTGAGAAAACAACCATGAAAAATGAGGATAATATGAGGAGTACTGGATACCATCAAGCACCCAAACATCCAGATAATTGGCATCCCAGAAGAGGGAAATAATAAGGGCCTAGATAATTTATTCCATGAAATCCTGGAAGAAAACTTTCCAAACCTAGAAAGGCATTCAAATATTCAGACTCAAGAAATACATAGGACCCTGAGTAGAATAAACCCAAGAAGATCCTCCTCGAGGCACATCATAGCCAGACTGGCAAAAACAACAGACAAAGACAAGGTACTAAAGTTGGCAAGAGGGAAACATCAAGTTACTTACAAAGGTCACAACATCAGGCTAACATTGAATCTCTCAGTGGAAACAATGCAGGCAAGGAAAGAATGGGGAAATATAGTCAAGGTGTTGAATGAAAAACAATCTCAACCAAGAATACTATACCAGGCAAAATTATCTTTCATATGGGAAAAAAAGATAAAAACATTCTCAGATAAACAAAATTTGAAGGAATTTACCAACTCCAGACCAGCTCTTCAAGAGATTCTGAAGGGAGTACTATACTAGGAAAAGTAAAAAGTCAGACAGACAGTTATACGAGAACAAAAAGCAACCAAGAAAATGGCTCGCTTAACGATAGGATCAGGTATGGAAATATTGATAATCAAATTGAATGGCAATGGATTAAATTCTCCAATTAAGAGACACAGGCTGGCCGAAAGGATAAAAAAAAAAAAAAAACAGAAACCCTCTATCTGTTGCCTACAAGAAACTCACCTTATGGATAAAGACATACATAGACTAAAAGTAAAGGGCTGGGAAAAGATATTCCATGCAAATGGAAATCAAAAAAGGGCGGGAGTAGCGATATTGATCTCAGACAAAATAGATTTCAAGACAAAGACTGTAAGAAGAGACAAAGAAGGGCATTATATAATAGTAAATGGGGTAATCCAGCAAGAAGACATAACCCTTATAAAGACAGATCTTCTAGGCAGAAAATAAATAGAGAGATACAGGACCTAAATGATACTATAAATGGAATGGGCTTGACAGATATCTATAGAACTTTCCACCCTACGTCCACAACATATACATTTTTCTCACCCTGGCATGGAACATTTTCAAAGATTGATCGTATGTTAGGACACAAATCAAGCCTTTACAGATTCAGAGGCATAGAAACTATATCCAGCATCTTCTCTGACCATGATGGAATTAAACTCAAGATTAATTTCAAGAAACAACCCCCAAAATACATAAACACATGGAAACTGAACAACCTACTTCTGAATGACTTCTTCACTAATGAAGAAATTAAGTCTCAAATTAAAAAAAAATTGTGGAAACAAATGATAATGAGTACACAGGTATCCATAATCTATGAGATGTGGCAAAAGCAGTCATAAGAGGGGAATTCATAGCAATTAGTGTGCATAAGAAAAGGATGGAAAGATGACAAATAGATAACCTAACATCATGCCTCAGGGAATTGGAAAACAACAACAAACAAACCCCAAAATGCCAGGTGAAAAGATATAATAAAGGTTAGAGCAGAAATAAATGAAATAGAAAATAAATTAAACATACAGAAAATAAACTAAAGCAAAAGCTGGTTGTTTGGAAAGATTACAAGATCAACACACCATTGGCTAGACTGATCGAGAAGAAGAAAGAAACCAGATTAATCAAATACGTAATGAAACAGGCAATATTAAAACAAACACAGTAGAAATACAAAATATCATTAGAGGATAGTATGAGCGACTATATGCCAACAAACAAGATAACTTGGAGGAGATGGGAAAATTCCTGGATGCATATAATCTACCAAGATTGAATCGGGACGACATAGAGAACCTGAACAGACCCATAATGAGCCAGGAGACTGAATCAGTAATAAAGAAACTCCCAACAAAGAAAATCCCAGGTCCAGATGGCTTCACTTCTGAATTCTACAAAACTTTTATGGGATACTTAACCCCTATTCTACTAAAATTATTTCTAAAGATTCAAAAGGAAGGAAATCTTCCTAATTCACTTTATGAAGCCTCTATCATACTCATCCCCAAAACAGATAAGGACATGACAAAAAAGGATAACTACAGACCAATATCATTGATGAATATAGATGCGAAAATTCTCAAAAAGATACTCACAAGTTGTATCCAACAACATATAACAAAGACTATCTATCACGACCAGATAGGCTTTATTCCAGGGATGCAAGGGTGGTTCAACATACGCAAGACCATAAATGTAATACACCGCATTAACAGAAAGAAAGATAAAAACCATATAATCATCTCAATTGATGCGGAGAAAGCATTTGATAAAATACAACATCCTTTTATGATTAAGACTCTCAGTAAGATTGGTATAGAAGGGTCATTTATGAACACAATAAAAGCAATCTATGAAAAACCTACAGCTACCATTATACTGAATAGGGAAAAGCTGAAAGCTTTTCCGCTAAAAATGAAAAAATGGGCAAGGCTGCCCACTTTCTCCACTGCTCTTTAATATAGTACTGGAAGTCT
Source organism: Tupaia belangeri chinensis (assembly GCF_000334495.1). Classification (NCBI taxonomy): domain Eukaryota; kingdom Metazoa; phylum Chordata; class Mammalia; order Scandentia; family Tupaiidae; genus Tupaia; species Tupaia belangeri. Next base: position 1,680,879 of record NW_006159608.1, on the reverse strand, counting down.
TAGCTATTGCAATCAGAGAAGAGAACAATATAAA
>NW_006159608.1:1658788-1679780 GCF_000334495.1 Tupaia belangeri chinensis | reverse complement strand
GTTGGTGGGAATGTAAACTGGTTCAGCTACTGTGGAGAACAATATGGAGGTTCCTCAAAGATCTACAAATAGAACTACCATTTGATCCAGCAATCTGGGTATCTACCCAAAGGACAGGAGAATGCTCAGTCAGAAAAGTGCTTGCACATTAATGTTTATTGCAGCATTATTCATGATTACCAAGACATGGAACCAACCTAAATGTCCACAAACTGATGAATGGATTGGAAAAGTGTGGCATATATACTCTATGGAATACTACTCAGCCATTAAAAATAAGAAGACCCTGGCATTGGATAGAAAGTCGTCCGATATGGAGGATCTATTGCTGAGTGAAGTAAGCCAGGCTATGAAAGAAAGAATTGTATGTATCCACTTAATATATACTGATTTTCCACACTCTATGGTAGAGAGCGAAATATTGGAGGACATAAAAGCAGTGAAAATACTTAACAAGGATAAGACAGTGTGGAATGGGGGCAAGAAAAAAAGAGTGCAGTGAAAGATAGCAAGCGAACAAACAGAGAGGCATGACATTGGTAGGAAACAGATACGGCTTATTACCTGTTGATGATGACATGTATAGTATTCTCAACTGGCTTGGTCTGAGAAGTATTTCATGTTGGGCAAAGTCTTTTTACAAGCAAAATGAGACATAGTGACTGACTGATTAAAAAATTGGAATAATAATAATAATGATTGGGAAAAGCAATTAAAAGATATTGAATGATGAAGTGATGATTTTAATGTCTCTGTATTGACTGACATGCATGGCATTCCCTCTGGAAAAAGAAATGTAATATACTGTAAATTTATATGCAATTCAATGTCATATAAATAAGATTCTGATGATAAGAAAGGAAGAAACAAAAAAGAAAGAAAATGTATTTGATCCAAATAGAAGCTGAAAAAGGGCTGAAGTTATAATACTGACTTCAGATGAAATAAGCTTTAAGACAAAAACTGTAAGAGAAAAAGAAGGACATTATATAGTAGTAAAAATGCTAATTCATCAAGAAAATATAATGTTTATAAATATTTATGAACTCAACACAGGAGCACTCAAATATATGAAGGAAAGACTGCTATTCTAAAAGAGATAGACCACAACATGCTAATCATTGGGTATCTCAATACCCCACTGTATCCTTTGCACAGATCATTTAGACAAGAAATAAGAAAAAAGAAAGGAACTAAATGATATTGTAAATCCAGTGGACTTGATAGACATAGGACTTTCCACCCAAAAATCATGAATTATATATTTTTCTCACCCCTGCATGAAACCTTTTTGAAGATTGAACTCCTTGTAGGGCACAAAACAAGGCTTTATGGATTCAAAGGTATAGAAACCATATCCAGCATCTTTTCTCATGATGATGATGAAATTAAACTAGATACTAATTTCAGGAAAAACCCTTGAAAATACATAAACATAACAACACCATCATAAATAACCTACTCCTGAATTACTTCACAACTACTGAATAAATTAAGACTGAAATAAAAAGATTTGTTGAAATCAATGATAATGAGTACATGAGATTTTATCATCTACAGGACACTGGAAAAGCAGCTGTGAGAGGGAATTTCATAGTAAGTAGTGGGCACAAGAAAAGATGAGAAGATGGCAAGTGGACAACCAAACATCATGCCTCAGAGAATTAGAAAAACAACACCACAAATTATTTAAATGTCAGAAAAAAGAAATAATGAAGATTTGAACAGAAATAAATGGAATAGATAATAAATGAACTGTACAGAAAAGAAATGAAAGCAAAAGCTGATCTTTAAAAAAAATAAACAAAATTGACACACCATTTGCTAGATTAATTAGAAGAAGAGAGAAAGGAACAGATAAATCAAATTAGCAATGAATCAGGCAATATTACAACAGACATCACAGAAATTCAAAACATCATTAGAGGATTCTAGGAGCAACTCTATGCCAACAAGCAAGAAAAACAGATGATGTGGACAAATTCCTGGACACATATAATCTACTAAGATTGAATATGGAAGACAGAGAAGGCTTGGATAGACCCATAAGAAACAATGAAATTGAATCAGTAATAACCTCCAAACAAAGAAAAGCCCTGATCCTGATAACTTTACTTCTGAATTCTACAAAACTTTTAAAGAATAGTGAACCCCCATTTTACTCAAGTTATTTCTAAAGATTCAAAAGGAAGGAACCCTTCCAAATTCATTTTATGAAGTCTCCATCACCCTCATACCCCAAACAGATATGAAGAAGGATATGAAGAAGGAATACTTCTGACAAATATAGATGCAAAAGTATTCAACAAGATACTAGCAAACCATATCCAGCAACATGTAAAAAAGATTATACATCACAATCACATAGGCTTTATTCCAGAGATGCAAGGGAGGTTCAACATATGCTAAACCATAAATGCAATACACCATATTAACAGAAAGAATGACAAAAATCGTATGATAATATCAATCAATGCAGAAAAGCATCTGATAAAATACAATATCCCTTCATGATTAAGACTCTCAGCAAAATTGGCATAGAAGGGATATTTCTCAAAACAGTAAAAGCCATCTATGAAAAATTCATAGCTATCATCATACTAAATGGGAAAAAGAAGAAAGCTTATTCCTAAATACTGGTACAAGACGAGGCTGCACAATGTCTCTACTCCTTTTCAATATAGTGCTGGAAGTCCTAGCCAATGTAATCAGAAAAGACAATAAAATAAAAGGAATTTGAATAGGGAAAAAAATAGATGAAATTATATTTATTTGCAGATGGCATGATTATATAAATAGACACAAAGATATCCACAAAAAAAGTTCCTGGAAGTAGTAAATAGATACAATAAAGTGACAGATTACAAAATCAACATACAAACATCTATAGCATTTCTATATACAAACCACAAGCAGAATGAAGTAAAACTGAAGAAAGTAATCACGTTTACCATAACCGCAAAAATATAACATATCTAGAAATAAATCTAACCAAAGAAGTCAAAGATCTCTACAAGGAAAACAGCGAAAACCAAAAAAAAAGAAAAGAAAAAAGAAAATGACAACAAAAAGTGAAAGGACATTCCATGTCCCTGAATTGCAAGAATTAATATAATCAAAATGGTAATTCTACCCAAATTAATCTGCATATTTATTGAAATCCTAATCAAATTACCAGAGACATTCTTCACAGATCTAGAAAAGACAATCATAGAATTTGTCTGGAATCATAAAAGAGCCTGTATTGCCAAAGCAATCCTGTGCAAGAAGAGTGGAGTAGGGGGACCAGCAGTTAGCGTAATGGCTATGTCGCTGGACTCCCACGTAGTCGACCGCGGTTCAAGTCCCGGACCCGGTGGCTTAAACTCACGCCGGGCGCGTGTGCGTGCGTGCCCAAGATCCCGAGAGGAGAATGGAGGAGAAGGGATTGCGGCGTGGCCATCCCCCCTGGGGGGTGATTTCCTGCTTTCTATCTCTCTGTCTCTCTCTGTCTGTCTGGCGAGCGCACGCGCCCTATAGCAAAAACCTCTCCAAAAAAAAAAAAAAGAAGAGTGGAGTAGGAGGCATCTCACTCCCCGATCCCGAAATTTATAACAAATGTGTGATAATCAAAACAGCACGGTATTGGCACAAAAACAGGCAGGTGGACCAATGGAACAGAATAGAAACCCCAGAAATAAACCCCAAGCCATATAGCCAACTAATCTTTGGCAAAGGGCACCAGTTAATCCAGCGGGAAAAATAAAACCTCTTTAGCAATTGGTGCTGGAAAAACTGGGTATTCCCTTGTAGAAAGATGAATCTGGACCCCTCTCTCCCACCATTAACAAAAATCAACTCAAAGTGAATGAAAGATCTAAACTTAAGTCCTCAAACTATAAAACTACTTATGGAAAACACTGGGGAAACTGGAAGAAATAAGAGTAGGCAAAGACTTCTTAAGTAAGACCCTCAAAACACAGGCAATAATCCTCAAAATAGACAAGTGGGATTATATCAGATTAAGAAGTTTCTGCACAGCAAAAGACACAGTAATTTGTATGAATTGACAACCTTCGGAATAGGAGAATATTTTTGTACATATGCCTTAGATTAGGAACAGAAAACCAGAGCATACGGGAAACTCAAGTGGTTTACTTGAAAAAAAATGATCAACCCAATTAGAAGATGGGAAAATGAGTTTAACAAATGACTCTCTAAGGAAGATATATGAACATCCAAAAATCATATGAACAATGCTCAAAATCCCTCATAATAAGGGAGATACAGATCAAAACCACATGAGATACCACTTAACACAGTCAAAATGACTAAAAATTAAAAAAAAAAAAGTGATAAGTGCTGGTGGCACTGTAGTGAAAAGAGATCTCTCCTACACTGTTGGTGGGAATGTAAATTGGTCCAGCCACTGTGGAGTTTCCTCAAAGGTCTACGAATAGAACTACCATATGATCCAGCAAGTCCACTCCTGGGTATCTAACCAAATAATAGGAAAACACTCTGTTGGAAAAGTGCTTGCACATCTATGTTTATTGAGGCATTATTCATAATAGTTAAGACATGGAATCAAGCCAAATGTCCATGAAGAGATGAATGGATTGAAAAAGTGTGGCACATATACTCTACGGAATACTACTCAGCCATAAAATACAAAAAGATCCTGGCATTTGACAGAAAGTGGATGACTATATAAGATTTACTGCTGAGTGAAGCAAGTCAGACTATTAAAAAGAGACTTAACATAAACTGACTGCGCTTTATGGTGGAAACTAAAAGATTAGAGGATACAGAAATGCAGAAAATTATTACAGATATTGAAACACTGTGGGAAGGGGATGAGAGAAGGGAGAGAGTGTAAGGAAAGAAATTAAGGAGAAAAGTACAGAGGCAAGACATTTGCGGGACACAGAAATGAATTACCTGTTGATGATGTGTATAATATTCTCAACTGGACTGATGTGAAGAGTATTTATGCTGATTGAATTCAGTTTACAAGTTGCAGTGATGTATAGTGATGGAATGTATTAAATAAATAAATAAATAAACAAACAAACAAGAAACCACAATGAATTGATAAATGTTAAATTTAGGATGGTTGTTGCCTTGAGTGAGAAGTACAAAAGAATGAACAAGTGGAAAGCATAAATTGGTATAAGTGACTGTCAGAATTCTAGCTCTTGGGCTGACCTGTGGGCACATAACTATTCATTATATAGATCAACTATTACAGTGTGCAGTGACCCAAGAATTGTGATTTATCTATTCTATGTTCTGGAGGTCCATTTGATTTTTAAATGGTAAGCCACTGAATATATGTAGGTATATCAGTACTATAAAAATAAAATTTGAAGTTTTTGGTATTGAGATAATATTGAATGCCTCACGTGGCAGGTGGCATGAAGGTTAAGGCAGCTGGATTCTACATGGTTTACTGTGCAGTTCAAGTCCAGATTCAACAGCATAAAAATCACACTGGGCATGTGTGTGAGCCCAAAATCCTGAGGGACAATGAAAGAGAAGAGATTGTGGCATGGCCATTACCTTTGGGGGTTATTACTGACCTCTTCAGCCCCAGTTCTCTCTATAGAAAAAAAAGAAACTCCTAGGAACAGTTAAATTAAAGACAAACCCAAAGAGAGAACTCTGCTATGGTCACCACCATTTAGAGACACAGAGAATACTGCACTGAACAAGAGGGACTAGCCACTGAGGAAGGAGAGTACAGTGTAATGGAAGCTAAGAGAAGAAATTAAGAAGAAAGAAGTAGTGGTTCATTGTGTCAAGAAGGTAGAGTCAGAGAAGAGACCATTATATTTGGCAAGCTCAAGGTCATTGGTAGCCTTGAACAAAGATGTTCCTTTGGAACTTCAGAAATGGAGTGAAGGGAAATGAATCATCTTTATCTCCACCCACCACCACCTTAATTTAGATGATTCTCTTCCATCTCCTAAGTGACATCCAATGTCCCAATCTTGTCCCTCACCAACCTATTCTCAAATCACCACTGACCTTGGCAAAGGCCTAGCCATGACTATTTCTCACTTACATCTCTTAGTGCCATATATTCTTGATGACAAGACTCTTCACAATCAGATCCCAAACAACATTTCTTGCCATTTCCCACAGCAAGTATTCTCATCACTCAGACCATTTCTTCCTTCTCAAATCATGTGCCTGCCTAGTTCCATGGGTTCCATCTTTGAGTTCTCTTCCATAGTGGGCAGTTAGAAATTTCTAAAACTTTGCTCAGGGAACCCTTTTGATGTCTTCTTCAACTATATCTGGCCCTCTCCCTTTCCTGCTCACTTGGTAGAGCACGGGCTGAGGGGAAGGAGAACACTAAACTGAGGAATGGGGGAAACTCACTTTAAATTCTGGTTCTGCCACAGCTCAATGACTGGAGTAAACTTAGTTGCTCTGGGACCTAACGTTCTACTCTCTAAAATGAGAGGATTCGGTTGCATTTTTGTTTGTCTGTTTATTGTTTCTTATTAGTCATGATAAGAGCACCTGTGTACATGAGCAAGCAAAAGAAAGAGAAGTACCCTCAATGAAATCTGGTCATGCCACATTCCCCTTCTCCCAGGCCTCCAGCTCCTCAGGACCCTAGGGTCTCCTATGTATGCGCAGCATGTCTCGGGTCAACCAGACTGGGGATCTGAAACTGTGGTCAGCTCTGTGGTTTCCAGAACTACAGTTTGGTACCACAAAGACTGGGCCTAGGATGACTTAAGGGCCCTCTATCTGGAATATCCTCTGATATGAGGGACAGTGGTATAGATTTTCTCTTTGTGATGGAGTCACAATGGATAGAAAGTGAAGCCATTGTCCTCTGTTAATTTGAAACTACACTGTCCTTTATTTAGCTAGTAGAAAATAAGGTGAGGGGTGAGACAGGTGGCTTCTATGTGGAATCTCCCTTGCTGGGTGGTCTTCATTTCTTAGGATCAGAACTTTGATGAGGCAGTTTCATTTCTAACAGACAGGTAGGTAAATCTGGCCAATGTCCAGGATTGGCTAATGGACCCTCACAGAGTCCAACACAGCCAGTTCCAAGTTTCAAATATTTCTTTGGATTGTCAAAGCTTTGGGGACTAAAATAGAATTTTATTTTAAACCATTGTTATTTGATGGCAAAAGTGTTCCTCATTCTGAAATGCTAGTGATGACTGGTTTTATTTTTATGCCCACCATTTCCTCTTGAAGAAATTAAACAAATAAACAGATGCCACCCTCTCTCCCTCTTCTCTTTTTTGGCTTAGTTCCTTTGACAATACAGTGCTTTCTGCACCATCTGCTGGCTCTGCAAAGGTAATTAACAAATGCACACTATTCCCAGATGAGGCTGCTTTATAAAGGACAAAACATACCAGGAAAAACAGAGAGGAAAAAAGCAAGACCATAGCCAGCATGAGAGGCTGTTACAACCGTAGCCTCAACCAAAGTATGCTGTTAGGGCCACTTGTCAAATTTTAACTCCTAAAAATGGATTGAAATGGACTTAACCAAGGAGAGGGAACTTAACCCCTGCTGGGAGACCCTAAAAAAGGGATGAGGAAAATTGCTGAGTATCTAGTATTTCTAAACTCCCAGATCTTTTCTGCATTCATTGTAATTTGTTATTCATTGTAATTTTTTAGAAGGAGAAATATAGACATCAATGAAAGCTTGAGATAAAACATTGTGTGTAATGCTGAACCTCAAGTCGGAGGCAGACGGATTCTGCCATTCACTGACCTTCAATATGCCCTTCAGTTCCTCTGAGCCTTGTTTCCATACCTGTAAATGGGAAACTATAGCAACACTAAAACTTCAGGGTAATTGAAATAATGAATTTAGGTCAAGGTTTATATCCAATAGTGGGCTAGTTCCAAGTCCATCACAAATAATAGGTGTTGTTGCTGGCTTATCTTTATCAGGTAAGGATCCATAGCAGATGGCCTAACCCACCTTTAGCAGCAGGGAATTAATACCTTTCTAACAAGACCCACATTCTAAAAGGAGTAGAAACACTGTAAAGAAAATAAGAACTAGAGGGGTTGACCTTAACAAAGAAAAAGACCTTTAAAAATGTGTTCGGGGGCAGAAGATACAATTACAGCCTAGGCGTATTCAAAATACATAAATATCAACCAAGGGAATGCCCATTTGGGCTAAGATCGAGGGTTTGGAATGCGAGAAATTTAAAAAGTGGGGAAAAAAAAAAAAAACAGGGACCAGCAGTTAGCGTAATGGTTATGTCACTGGACTCCCATGTGGTCGACCATGGTCACGTCCCAGACCCGGTGGCTTAAATCTCACGTGGGGCGCGTGTGCGTGTGTGCCCAAGATCCTGAGAGGAGAATGGAGGAGAAGGGATTGTGGCATGGCCATTCCCCGTGGGGGGTGATTTCTCGCTTTCTGTCTCTCTGTCTGTCTGTCTGGCGAGCGCACGCACCCTATAGCAAAAACCTCTTTAAAAAAAAAAAAGTGGGAAGAAAATAAAGAAAGAAGAAGAAAAAGAAAGAGGTGTAAGAAGATTAAAATAGGAATTGTGGGAATAGAGAACTACCTTCCTGAGAATGAAGTTCTCCTTCTTTGGCATGTTTAAAGTTAGATGGGACAGGCCCATAGCCTGGTAGTTGAGGAAGCTGGATCCCGCATGGCCAACCCTGGGGTTCAAGTCCAGGCTTGTCAGCTTGAGAGGCATGCAAGGCATGTGGGTGAAAGCTCAAAATCCTAAAAGGATTGCAGCATGACCATCTGCACAGGGGTTGCTGTCTATCTTTCTCTCTCTCTCTTTTTCTCTCTCTGTCTCCAGAGAGCACACATGCCCTCTAGCAAAAAAAAAAAAAAAAAAAAAAGAAGTAGCTAGGACCAAATAGATGGTTTTCAACAATCTTCTAAGAGACTCTTAGAAGAGATAGTAGGATATACACATAGTCATCTTCTTCAACTACATATTCATCTTCTTCAACATTGAACATTATGTTATGTTGTGCATATCCTTGATATGACTATTATATACTGTATGCATGCTTTAGGAAACCACACTGTACCCCACAAAGATATATATGGAATATATGTAAACCGGAAATCATTCATTTCAAAAGAAATTTTGCAGCACTCAGACAAGAAAGAAAAGAGAGAACAGGATACTGAAGATTGCTTCTTTTTCTCTGCTGCTGACCAGACGCAGGGCAAATGGAACCTGATCCCAGTTGCTCAGAGGAAAATACCCCAGATAGTGCTGTTTCATGAATGTCCTAAGGATGCTCAAGGCAAATTCAGAAAGCTGGTATTTGTTTTGCAATGGCTACCAAAGATGTCCCTCGTCAGCAAAATGATAACGTCCATAGTCCACGGTCCCTCTATTGGCTGGAACTTGGTATTTCTAGAGAGAGTGAACCTTAGTAAATATCAAATTTACCTACACTTTGTCACTAGTGCTTGATCTCTTAAAATGTCAATGTACTGAGGGACACCTGGCTCATTGCCAGACTAGCCACCAGCCGACAGCTCAACCTGGAGGAGCAACAGACACTGCCTTTCACTGTTTGTTTAGGGGACTTCATCTTCCTATTTGACAGATTTCAATATTGACATTCTCCTTGGTAACAGCTGGGACTTCAGGGTATAATGACCTAAATGCATACGATCCTTCCTACGAAATTCAGCTCAGTTACTATAAACCCGTGACATGTACCCCAAACCACTACTAATCAGAGTCAAATACTCCTCCCCTTGTTCCAACTTAGGTCAAGGAAATCCTGGTATCATCATTGACCAGCTCCACTTCCTTGTAAAGAAATGACACTTATGGGAGACAGTACCAGGGGTGGGTAGGTTAACTGGGCACGTGGTCTCAGAAAGGCTTTCTGTAAAGGATACTCATGATTTTGAGGTACGATTAGGTTTTCCTAAGTCAACAAAAGACAGAATTCCAACACAGACACCCCAGGAAGACCTGATGAGAGGAGCTGTCTGCGGTCCTGCTTGCTTGGCTGAAGACACCAGGGAGCAGCTGGAAGGGAAGTTGCAGAAGTGTTCTGCATTGCACATCCAGGAATTCAGACCTACTCCGTGGGCAAAGGAAGCCATTTACGAGTTTAAATAGCCAGAGCATTACTATGTCTGTGTTTGACAGGTTCGCCCTGGTAGCCATGGGGAGGATGGATCATAAGTAAAGACAGGTCCCTGGTGGCTCAACTCACTTCTGTGAGAAACAAGACAGCCCAGCGTGGATGGGAAGTGGGGAGGAGGTGTGAGAGCAGGGCTCGCTGACCGGTTCTAAGGCTAGTGGACAGAAGAAAGGTCTCATGATCTGGGCCATGGTCAGAACCCTATCTGCCACTTAGTAGCCGGATGGGCCTTGAGCACATTTTGCTGAGGCAGGATTGTTTCAAAGGTTAAGTCAAGTAATAAAGGGAAGAAGAGAGCCAGCCTTGTGCGTGGAAAGCATTCGCACGGGGACTAGACGGTGGGACAGCGGTACAACGTTACACTTGCTGAGGCTGACCACACGGGAAGGTTCCAGCTGCACATCAGAGACATCCCTGAGCACCCTGGGCGTTTGGATGCCCCTGACCTGGAACTGGCTGACGCCAGGCGTGGATTGTGGTGTCAAGGCCCTTCTGGGGTTGTGCTGTCTATCTCCCACATGGAAGAAATAAATAAACTTTGAAGGAAAAATAAAAGAAAGTGCTCTCATAGCAGCATGTTGGCTCTCGGAGGGATGCAGGGGACTGCATCATTCCAGAGCACATCTGGGATTCCTCTAGTAAAGCTTCGTGTAGGACACCTACTTCTCATTTGCTTCCGCAGTCCAGTGCCCATTTTGGTGCCCTGCATATGCTTCTCAAATTGAGCTCATTATTGAATTCAATCAAGTCTGTTTTGGGGTGAAGCAGGAGAAAGGAGGCACATGGATAGTAAATAGAGCGCTCGCAAGTAGTCTTGCACTTTTCGAAATATGCACTCGCTCGATACACCAGAATGGTGAGGGCAGAAGTTATTCTCTCCATTTTACAGAAGGGCACTGAGGTTCTCAGAGCTGCTGGAGTCATGGGAGGGTGTGCAGCTAAGGCTAACCCATCCCAGCACTGCTGCACCTGTTGGAGCCCCAGGACACAGCCCCTGGGGACAGGCGCGGCTGGCCCAGCAGCAGTCTGCGGCTCAGAGGAAGGGAGGCGGCACAGCGTCTTTAACGGCCTTCTCATGGGTCCCCTCCTGAGAGGACCTGAGGTGCTGAAGTCCAAGCTGGCTGTGCTCCAGGCCACACCACTGGACACAGGCCAAGGAAGGGCATCCCCAGAGCGTCAGGGGCAGTGTCCGGCACCAGGCCCTCTTTGAACATCCTGCTTCCGTGGATGTGCCCTGTTGAGAGCGTCTTCTTCCAGTGGCAAGGGTTATAATGTAGTCCTGCTTCATTCCTTTCATCAGCTTTCTTTCCTGCATCCACCCCAGAAATGACATTGGAATATTGATGAGAAAAAGGCCAGCTTCCTCCACCTGGTACTGGAGACCTTCTCTCCCCGGCCTCACCTGCCTTTTCCCACCACATTATATATCCTATTGCTTTTACAGAAACCTTCTCTAGCCAGAGTCTAGATGACCTTGGGATTTCTTATTCCTGAGTCTTTGCCTGTGCCAGTAATGCTTTACTCAGAGTCAGGTAAATTGGAGTTCAAAGCCAAGCTCTGTAATTTATTAGCGGAGTGGCCTTGAGAAGGTTTGCATAACTTCCCTAAGTCTCAGTCTGTTCATCCTGACAAAGGCAATAATAAGTCATTCCTTTCAGACTTGTGTTGAGAATTAAATAAGTAAGCATGTGTCAGGCGCAAGTACATACCAAGTATTTAGTACTGTCTACCTTCTCTCTCGAAAGTTCACTGAAGCCCGACCTCTTCCATGTCCCTGACCATCACGCAAAGGCATCTCCTTCTGCTTTGTCTCCTAGAAAAATAATACTAGCTGAGGTTTATTGAGCATTGACTGTGGACCAGGTACTGTTTATCTGACAATGCTCGTATACGTTTGATGAGCATCACAACCTTATGAAGTAAGTGTCCTTATTACCTGCATTCTTTAGACTTTGAAAGGAAGACTTGGGTGACCTAGTCATCTGCCTTGGGACAGGTAGCTAGGTGGAAGAGGGTGGATGGCCATCCAGCCATTCCGATCAGGGCCTGCAGTGCCATTAGATGTGACAGCCTCTATCCTAATGTGAAGTCCCGTGAGATGCAGCCTAGATGCCTCCGCTATTGTTCAACTCAGTAGGCCCTTTCTGAGGCCTACAATGTGCCTCAGTGTAGAGACAACTAGCACAAACAAGGCAAGACCTTCTCCTAAGTCAATCGAGAGAAAGAAACACAAACGAATCAATGCTGTCCACATTGCAGGTGTAGGCTGAGCTTTTGAGCAAATGAGATTAATATTTCCTTAACGGGGGGTGCCGGGGTGGGGGTAAAGGAAGACTTCCTGGAGGAAGTGGTCATATGTCTTCCCATATGCTGCCCTCTCAAGATTTGACGTTGCTGTACTGTCCCCTGCTTGTAAACATCTGTATTCCTCCTGCCCTCATTTTTCAAGGAGGAGGTTTTCAGCATGTAAATGAACAGGCTTCTGTTGGGATTATAACATGGTGATATTATACAATGAGAGGAACGAGGAAATTGATCACTGGGATCCCTCTTTCTGCAGTGGACAGTCCTCTGGAAAAAGGCCATCTAAAGCTTTGGGGGAGAGGGTAGAGCAATGTTCGTAAAACATAGCCCTCTGGGGCCAGCAGATGGTGCGATGGTTAACTGTGGTTGACCATGGTTCGACTCCTGCATCTGGTGGCTTGAAAATCATGCCAGGCATGTGTGTGTGTGTACCCAAAATCCCAGGAAGGGATTGGAGGAGAGGAGATTGCAGCATGGCTATCCCTCCTCGGGGCTGATTTTTCGCTTTCCCTTTCACTGTCTCTTTCTCTGTCTCTCTGGTGAGCACACTCCCCCTATAGCAAAATCCTGAAAAATAAAATAAAAGAAATAAAATTAAAAAGGACCTACATCATTCTGTGGGCTGACCCACATGGGAAGGTTCTGGGTTTGACCTGCGGACCTCTCTGAAGATGCCAGGCATGCGTGTGCCCTGCTCTGGGCTGGCTGAGGCTGAGTGCAGACCTTGGTGGAAAGAGCCAGTCGGGTGCTAGCTCTCTCTTTCTCGTACTCACTCATGGAGGAAATAAATGGATAAACCAAAAAAGAAAGAAAGAAAGAAAAATAAAATAAATGACTTGGCTGGTCGGACATCACTTCTATTTTTATTTTATCTTTTTGTTAGAGAGATTTTGCTACAGGGCGCATGCGCTCACCAGAGAGACAGAAAGTGAGAAATGACCCCCTGGGGATGGTCATGCCTCAGTCCCTTCTCCATAAGCTGGGCAGACAGAGAACCGTCAGGGTCTGCTCTGGCCCCATGGGATGAAGTACAGGAACTGCAGAGGAGAAGAGAAAGCTTTCAGGAGAGATGGAAACACCTGGACCATTTACAGGGGGCCACAAAGCACTGGTGAAAGATGAATCTAAGCAGGAGTTTATTTGGTGGCAAAAAAAAACAAAGAAACGCACGCAGGAGTTTCATAACAGGCTGTTCCGACGGACTTTTTGACGAGTGCTATCTTGCGTGCCCGTGCTCAGTGACTGCTCCGGAGGTGTCTTCTAGGCGCTGAGTGACCAGTTGGGACTGTGAAGCCAGCCATGCCCCTCCGTGCCTCTTCGTTCCGTCTCTCTGGCTGTCTATATTCGGCTCTTTAAACCACACAGACTCTTGCCCTCCCTGCCCTTACCAAGGAGTCACACGCCTCCCTGCCCTCTGTCACATCTCGCTCCAGCCTGCGAGTGGGAAACTCCCCAGATCCAGTCTTTATGGCTTCTCCTCGGGGTGCCTGATTCTGTAGGATTTTTTTTTCTCTTGCTACCATGGGATCCCAAGCTTCGGAGAACTGTAGGCATCTCTACAAGGTGAGATGGTGGAAAAGGCATGGGCTGAGTATCAGAAAATCCTGGATTTTCAATCCCAGCTCAGTCACGTTCTGGCACTGGCCCCGAGACTTAGCGAAGTGTCAGTCGCCCCAAGGCTGAGTTCTCCCCTTCCAGGGTTCTGTGAAGAAGCCAGCACAGATCTGTCCTGGTCACCACTGCACAGCCGCCTCCTGATACACGGGCGCAAGACATGGCATCACAGCAATACGGCTGGCGAGGGGGCCCGTCAGGGACTCTGTTTACTTACACGGGGGAAGGGATGTGTCAGTCTGTGAGCTTGAAGTCCTCCCAGGCAAGTAAGCTCTCTGCCCACCGCCTAGCCACAGAGAGGGTAAGGTGCCCCGTCTCCTTCAGGCCACACCCTCCTCTCAAAGTCCCTGTGCCTCCTCCCCACTTCTTAGAACCTTCTCAGAAACAGGAAGTCCTTGGACTGCTGACTCAAAAAGGTAGGGTCAGGACCAGCAGTTAGCGTAGTGGCTATGTAGCTGAACTCACATGTAGTTGATGGCAGTTCAAGCTCCGGACCAGGTGGCTTAAATTCGCACCGGGCGTGTGTGCGTGCGTGCCCAAGATCCCCGAGAGGAGAATGGAGGAGAAGGGATTGCGGCATGGCCATGCCCCCTGGCGGGTGATTTCTCGCTTCCTGCCTTTCTTTCTCTCTCTTTCTGGCATGCACATGTGCCCGGTAGTTAAAAATCTCTCCAAAAAAAAAAAAAAAAAGGATCAAAGAGGTTAAAGACTCATCTGAGGACACTAGGAAAAGGGTGTCCGATCTCCACCTGGGACCTGTTCACCCATCACTGAGTCTATTCTTCCCAGTCCTACTTCCTGTCGGCTTAATAAAAATGACCTGGTGAAGCCACAGTATTAACAAAACTCCCTTTGTTTGTTTGTTTGTTTGTTTTGGTTTTGGTTTTTGGTTTTTGTACAAGTTTTTGCCTTAGGGCGCATGCTCTGGGTGGAGAGAGAGAAAGAGAGACAGACACAGTGAGAGGGAAAGTGAGAAATCACCTCCCATGGGGGTGGCATGCCATAATCCCTTCTACATGCTCCTCCCAGGATCTTAGACACATGTGCACATGTGCCCAGCGTGAGTTTCAAGCCACTGGGTCTGGGACTAGAACTGTGATCAGCCATGATTGACCACCATGCCACCTGCTGGCCCCAGAGTGCTGTGTTTACTACTGCACCATTGTCTACCCCATCCTCCCCAAGCCGTGAGGGAGTCCAGCAAAGTAACCACTATGCCGTCTGCTGGCTCCACAAAACTCCCTCTGCAGACAGATGGCTGTTGAATTGCAGCTGCAAGGGCAACCTTCCATGAAGCCCCCATCCTGGAGGTTACAGCGGAAGTCGGGCCAGCCCTGAGTGAGCCTGGAGGCTGAGCCGAAATCGGAAGCAAGTCAGGTAAGGCTGAATGGATGAAGTGAGTCTGAGACGTGCGGAGGAGGAGAGCAGAAACCAAATTGTACACTGCAGGTGCAGGCGTGTTCTTGGAGAAGTCTGCCAAGTGAGGGAGGCGACCACGGGCAGATGTTGACCCAGCTACTACCTGTCCCTCTGGGCCAACTCCCATCATCCGCACTCTTTGGGCACCATGAAACCCAGTATTCCAGATGTACTTGCTGTTGCTGGAACAGGCCTGGCTGTTTCCCACGTCCTTAATTTCTGATGCAGATTCCGCATTTTTATTTTTTATTTTTTTGGAGAGGTTTTTGCTATAGGGCTCGTGCACTCGCCAGAAAGAGAAAGAGAGACAGAGAGACAGAAAGCGAGATATCATCCCCCGGGGGTTGGCCACGCCGCAATCCCTTCTCCTCCATTCTCCTCTCAGGATCATGGGCACGCACGCACACGCGCCCGGCGTGAGTTAAAGCCACTGGGTCCAGGACTCGAACCGCAGTCAACTACATGGGAATCCAGCGACATAGCCATTACGCTAACTGCTGATCCCAAGGTCCCCACATTTGAAGTGTCTTTTTCCCCCTCACATCTGCTGGATAAAGAGAAACTGGCTCAAGTCTCTCCTCCTCCAGGAAGGCTTCGCAGACTTCTCTAGGCAGATGTGACTACTCTTCTTTCATGCTTTATCTGGATCCCAGTAAAAATAACACTGGTTCTTGAGGGATATATATATATATATAATATCTAATCTGTGTGTGTGTGTGTGTGTGTGTGTGAGAGAGAGAGAGAGAGAGAGAGGAGGGGGAAGAGAGAAATATATTTGTGAAGTGTATATGAGGAATATAAAGGTAGAAAGGTAACGAATGATAGATAAAATCTAATTTTTTTTTTATTGTTGACAGAGAGTAACTGTGCTTGCCAAAGAGAGAAAACCTTTCCCTGGGCCATGGCCATGCTGCATCCCCTTCCTCCCTTTGTCCCTGTCAGGATTTGGAGCTGTACACACATGTGCCTGGAGTGTTTTCAAGCATTGCTTCTGCAACTCAGATTGTAGTTGGCCATGTGGGATCTGGGACACTATGCACAGTGCTTACCGCTACCTTGATTCTCCCTTTTTATTTCTTTTTTTTTAATGTTCTTTTTTTTTTTTCTTTTTGGGGGGGAGAGGTTTTTGCTATAGGGCACATGCACTCACCAGAAAGACAGAGAGAGACAGAAAGAGAGAAATCACCCCCCGGGGGTGGGGGAGATGGCCACACCACAATCCCTTCTCCTCCATTCTTCTCTTGGGATCTTGGGCCCGCACACGCGCCTGATGTGAGTTTAAGCCACTGGGTCCGGGACTTGAACTGTGGTCGACTACATGGGAGTCCAGCCATTACGCCAACTGCTGGTCCCTTTAATGTTCACTTTTATCTGTGATAGCAATGTGCACACACATGAAAGAGACGGGGAGAGAAAGAAGCACTCCCTATAAAGTCTTGTCAAGCCACTGTCCTCTTCTTCATGCTCTAGATGATTAGGATCCTGGGCGCCTGGGGGCATACCCAGCATGTGAGACCTGAACCAGCAGTCAACCACGTGGCTTCCAACAGTGTAGTTCAGTATGCTACTGACTGTACCCCAAGGCTGGGCCAATTCTTCCTGCAATTCTGCATTATTATCCCTCTTACCAGCAAGCTTCCTGAACAGAGGCTGAAGGAGCTTAAGTAACTCACCCATGATGACTCCGTTCCTAAGTTTGGACCAAGGGTAACTATTGCTCCTCCCACAGACACCATGGAAGGCTTCCTATAGTGTAATGCCCATGACATCAGACCATTTGCCTGACTGCCTTCCCCTCTAGCAGGGCCTGACCCGAGTAGAAACCCAGTACACATCTATTGAATGGAATTGATTTGAAGAGAGCTAGCAATTAGAAAGCTTTAGAGACGGCTCTCAGACATGGGACAAGGTGCTTCAGAATAAAAGATAAATTAGGTAACCAGGAGCCAATTAGCAGAGGATGTCACAGCCTATGATAAGGAGCTTTAATTTGATAGGAGACAATTGGGAGCCATTCATCCAGTAGCTCAGAGAAAGGCAGTGACAAGCCCCTAACGACACTCAAGGGCCTTTGAAACCTCTAATTGCTGCTGCAGTTTTGCTATTTCCTGTAGAAGTGACACTGGAGGATGAGCTGGGAGCGGCCATATCCCCCAGGCTGCACCACCCAAGCAAGGTCACTTGCTGAGGGGCCCTGTTTCTCCCCTCTGTGCAGAGCAGAGGCCACTGCAAAGGAACCCAGGTTACTTCTCCAAGTAAAGGCTCCCCGCCTCCACCTCCCGTGCCTCACACCTCTCAAGGCCCTTGGGAGGGCGGCAGGGAGCCTTGAGATGCCCTGAGCTGTCACTGTCACTGTCACTGCTAACCTTTATGCAGCTTCTGTCTCCCCTTCCCCCACTGCTAGTCCACACTGGTCTCTCAAAGAAAGTGTTCTCGGATCTCCGTATGTTAACATCACAAAGGCAGGGTGCTTCCTTCCCTTCACATTAGATGTGGTCACTAACAGGTCCCCAGAGGGGCAGGGTGGGAAAAGAGAAGGGGACAGATATGAACTTGCACCTATAGAGAATTGTGTCTTGATCTTTTATTTTTCTAGCTTAGGACCCCTTTGCTGCTTCTGTCCTGCACAAAAGCACTTGGAGGCCAGTGGTTGGGCAGGGCCTTCAAAAGCCAGTGAGCACCAGCAGCAGAAAGGGTTCCAGATGCATAGGACAATGGCCTTTTCAGGCCACAAAATGCTGGTCAGTGTGGTATTGTTTGTGGGTGTTGCAGTTCTTGAAGACACACAAACACTCCTATTTGACCAGCTCTGTGATGGTAACTGCTGAATTTGCTTATTCACTGCTAAAGATGCTGGAGCTGTTATAAGCTGAAACTTTTATCTGCAACCCAAAGGTGGGAGAAAAAACACCAAAAAAAAAATCACATAAGATAAAGGAAAATGGAACACCGAGCAACTGTGGGGTTGGAACGCTGAGGCGGGCACCAGGTGCGTTAATTACACTCGATTGCGTGTTGGTTTATGACCGTGGTCACTTGTGTGCTACGAGCTGGCTGCGCAGCATCTGTGCTGAAGGGGATCCTTGGCATTTCACTAAGCAAGATGAATCTTGGCCAGATGGTGACTTCGCGAGGACATCATTCACGTAGCATTTCCCTACCCTGACACAGATTTCCGTGAAGGAATCCTGAATGCCACGCTGAACAGAACAGAACAAGAAAACTCTAGCCCCCAAAAAGCCTCAGCTCTAAGTTGAAGATTAATGTTCTTGACAGCAACGCTGACAGGAGCCCAAATGGCAGTCAGACCCCAGGCTCCACACTGCAGATCCTGCCAGCCCATCTCCCATAGCTTCCAGAGGGGGCTGCCGTCATCTACGGCATCTCCATTCACTTGGGGGGGCGGGGGGGGGGCACTCTTACACCCACACACACACACACACCCGGTGTGAGTTTTAAGCCACCGGATCCGGGACACGAACGGTGGTCGACTTCGTGGGAGTCCAGCGACATAGCCATTATGCTAACTACTGGTTCCTAGCTTTTTTTTTTTGGTTTTTTTTTTTTTTGGTTTAATTAATTTTGTGGACTGACAGGACTCGTCAGCACCTGGCCTGCTCAGTAATTCAATTTTGACCCATGCCCAAGTGAAAAATATGCTCTTGGCTTGAGCTGCCAGGGTTAGCACTGGTTACTGAAGGGAAAAATGGGAGAAGAGAAGGTCTCTCTCCTTGGAAACTCTTAACAAGCAACACTACCGAGGAGCCCTGATAATACTAAGCCACGAGCTAGCAAGCAAGCAAGCAAGCAAGCAAAGTAGCCCCGTTCTGGTTGCTTTCGAAAGCCCTTGCTGTGTGAGAGGGATCTGTGTCTGCTCACACGGAGTTAAAAAGTAGGCGGTATGCGTTTGTCAGTGGCATCTGAGCTGTAAGCCTGTCTGGAATGTGTGAATTTCTGCAGCCAACACACTGAAGTCCTGAACCAGGGAATTAGGGTATGGAGATGGAAAGTCATTCTGCTTCTAAACAAAGTCAAACCAAGACAGGTCAGAAGCAGATGGGATCAGGGTAAAGTAGGTGAGTTGGGTGTGTCCAGGCCCTGCAGTCTCTGCCCACAAACCCTCCTCTCCTGATGGTCTTTCCCAGAGGCAAGACCTCATTTGGGACTAAAATCGCCCTAGCAAAATGAGGCCATTATGTCTCTGGTGCCGTTGTTTGATTTGCAGGAAGGAGCGACAGCAGGAACGCCAGTCAAGGCCGTTCTTGCACGTGGAAGTCCCGGCTGCACACAGCCCCTAAGTGCACCTGTTGACAGGATGGGCACTGGCCATTCACAGTGCCTGCTCCACACCTACCGCTGTGTGACCTTCCACAACTAACTCACGCTCTCTGACAGAGTCCTCAGTGTCCCAATAGCAACACAAAAAGGACTTAGTTCACATTTGGTAAGGACTGAACGAGGGTACTTTGAAAACTTGGTAAGGAGCTTGGCAAACGCCAAGTACTCAAAAAAGTCAGCAATTATTATTCAGCATGCATAGCTGTGAAAGTACAACAGGGAATCTCGAAAGCTCCACCCAAGGGTACATCATTCTCTCGAGGTGAACATAAGATCGGAACCCAGGTCCTCCTAGGCTGCTGCCTCCTACTAAGGACTACTGATGCAAATTCATGGCAAAAAGCCCAGCGACAACAACCCCTCCCCTATTGGCATGATTTGGCTGGCTAAGCTTTGGCAAACAGCCAACCATACCCATAAAATAGCCTCTATTGTTTCATCAGGAGGCTTATTTGATCCCCTCAAACAAAATGCTACCACCCTCCCTGCTTCCCCCTAGCAGAATCAGCACGCCCACCGGGCAGAGGGGGCTCCTCCCGCTAAGAACACAGAGGCTGAGCAGGGTGACTCAGCAGAAATGGCCTGCTGCTCAGAGCCGCCCACTCTCGGGTCAGCTGCAGGCCAGAGACGGAGGCCCCTATGAGGCAAACAGAGATGGACACTGCTCAGGTCTCCTGGGTGCAAAGTGCCCTTTCTGAGGACTTCAGACAGAAACTGCCCATGTTATATTTCAGCTGACAGAGCGGGCTTGGTCAGGCTGGGAGAGACAGGAGACCCCGCAGATGCTATGAACAAGGATCCACACTTCCGCACACCTGCCGACACCACCGTCCCTGACCTCAGCTCTCTGTACATACTAATGCACATCTCAGACATGTGCGCTTTGTATTATTTTCCCGTTTTCAAGATGAGATAACTAATGCCTAGACAGGGTAAATGACTGGTGCAGTGGGGCGGCTGGACTTGAACCAAGGAGGTCTGGCTTCTAAACAGGTAGACACAGAAACCAGGTCTCTTCTGCTGACTGTTACTCCCTCCTTCTCTGCCTGCTGCTTCTGGGAAGCTCAAAGCATGGCTGGCACCCATGCTTTCTACAGCCTGGCTGTCTTCCTTCATACCCTCCTCTGCTTAGGAATAGGCCTCATCTTTTCTTAACCTGTTATCATACCTCCTGTCTCATCCTCGTTCAACCCAGG
>NW_006159608.1:1639401-1658757 GCF_000334495.1 Tupaia belangeri chinensis | reverse complement strand
CCAACCTCCTTCACGTTTGATGCCAGCAGCAAATATGGCTTGGAGGGCCCCCCACATGTGGGACTGGGTCTCATTCATGTCTTGGCTCATTTGTCCTTACTGCTTGGAATACCTTTATTCCCCAGCCTCTCTGTGGTCGGTTGCTCCAGGAGGACTCGCCACTTCTAAGAACTGATTCCTCTCCCTTTAGGCTGGATAAAATGGCTAACTGAAGCCCATAGGACATCCAATATATACTTCTAGTGTGGCACTTAAAGACAGAGAACGTATCTGTGACTGTATCTCCCATGCTGGGCACCCTTCCCAGTATCTAGGAGGTGCTCAATGAATGCTTGTTGCACAATGTGAATGAAGGCTGACACCATCAATGTGACCAGAGTAAATATGCTATGCCTCTACAGATCGATAGAGGGTACGGGTACTGAGAATGCTCCTCTCGGAAGATTTCTAGTTCTCTACCTTCTAGCCATGGAAGGATGGCCTTTCATGACTCTGTAAGATTGGAAGTGGGCTATGATTTTTGGCCAATTAATTGTGAGCAAAAGAAAGACTTGTCACTTCCAAGTTGAGTGTTCACTTACTGGGGCAAGACACTCAGAGAAGTCTTTCCTCAGTTGTGGTGACCAGCATATTGGACATGGAAGCTGCCATGCCATCAGCTTGAGTCTCCATGTGACCACAAGGAAGAGAACCCCATAATGAATACAAACTGAGCCAAGGCAAACCTTCATTATTATGAAGCCTCTGAATTTTTTTGCGGTATAACCTATTTTATCCTGAAGGAAGTAATTCGAATATGTTATTAACCTCATAAATGTTATTTTTGAGCATTTGCCAAGGGCTGACTTTCAGGTAGAAGGTTGGTTGCAACACCTAACCCTGGTAATGGTAAACGTAGCCAGAGCTAGCCAAGACTAATTAATGATTTATAAGAAAATGGTCGTGAATATTCTGTGTATTTCTAATCAGCACATTTGTGGACTGATCATTCTCAATCTCTTTATTTCTTTTGGTCTTCACCACAAGCCTGAGAAAGACACAAGGTATATATTGTCGCCTCCAGTTATTATGAAGAAAACCATGGCTCAGCTAAGTTCCCCACCCAAGGTTACAGAGCACAGAAATGTATTTGGGATCAGAAGCTAGGGTTTTTGACTCCCAGCCTAGAATTCTTTCTAGACCAAACCCCAAAACACCTAAGGTTTTAAAAGTCTTATGACCTGTGAAGTAAAATTTGAACCAATAAGAGAAAAATCAAATGCTAAATCATTTCTTTTTAATTGCCAAAGGGTGTGTGTGCTTGTCAGAGAGAGATGAGAGAGGAGATGGAGACGGAGAAAGTATCATCCCTGCCCTAAATGGGGATGGCCTTGTGGCAATCCCTTCTTCTTCATGTCCCCATCCTGTCAGGTTCCTGGGAAGGCACACGCACACCTCATGAGCTTGTCAAGTCATCAGGTCCAGGGTCTGAAGCATGGGCAGCCAGCCATGTAGGATCCAACTCCCTTACCCACCAGGCCATAAGGCTGACCCAATACTAAGTCATTTGTAAGGGGCTTTAGCCACTTTGTGTTTCGAAAACATTCACAATAGAGGGGAGTTTTTTTGTTTTTTGTTTTGTTTTGTTTTGTTTGGGTTTGTTTGTTTGTTTGTTTGTTTGTTTGTTTTATAATAGCAATTTTTATAGAAAATACCTGGAAACTATCCTATCAAAATAGTGAACACCATGGAATTAAAAACTACTGTTTGGTTGTGATGGTGGATGAAGTGTGGCCTGGGTCTATACTGATGGAGCCTGAACTAGAGTTACAGTTAGATTAACTTGAGGAAAATGTCTGAGAAATCTAATCTGATCTCCAGCTAGCCTTGGTTTGTACCACCCATTCCTAAATCATCAGCTTTTTCCTGGGGTCACTTAAGTACAAATTAAAAACGATGGTTCTAAGAGCTCCCCCTGGAGCACAAAGGCTTTAGAAAGGTTAAATTAGGCCTAATTAATTGAAGAATCAGAAAGGAGAGAGTACTTTGGAACAATGTTCCTTCTCCAGCAAATACTTCTTCCCTTGTTCCTTTTAGCATCAGGTTGCCATCCGGTCTCTTGCACCTTCTAGTCCCCAAGATTGCCATTTGTCTCCACTTCTCCTTGTCCGTATGTGACAGTGTTATGTGTTAGACTGGCTTTCCTATGCCTTCCACCTGCAGGCCTCCTCCCCTCTGTGCTTTACAGATCCTGTTGTCTACATCATCTAGGAGACTATCATTAATCACCACTTCATCCTGCCAGGATGCAGCTTCTTAATTCACACCAGTGATAACATTTGCCAATGTAACTAGGGTACAGGAGAGCTCTTGTAAGAAAGCAAAAGGCCTATTTTAGTGTGTTAACTTTATAAAGTTACACTGTTCTTTTTTCCTTCCCTCCCTCACTGTTTTTCCACCCATTTCTCCCTCCTCCTCTCTCTTCCTCTCCCTTGCCTTCTCTCTTTAATTACAAATGGCATTCATAATAATGTGACCATTGGATTACATTGTAGAATTGGGTGTTTGGGCCAGCTCTGCTCTTGAGTTTGTTATACCTTGCCTTGTATTTATATTTGAATTGTAAGAACTCTAACGAGATGCTCGGGAACAGAGATGAGATCAAAGGGGAAGGGTCCGTGTGACTGCTGACCTTGCCTTGCATTTGCTAGAGGATATGTCAGACTCCCACATTCTCATGACAGCGGTCTGTCCTGGCTATCAGTGCTGGTGCGCTCATTGGGATTTAAGACCCAAGCGCTTCAGAAATGAACTGTGTGGTTTGGCTCAGAAAAGGAACTAATATCTTCAATTACCATCTCTAGAATAACTTAAAATATTTTCATTTTTATTCCCAGCCACATTTGAATGCTTCCACAATTAATAGAGGGAAAACATGTACTGTACTAAATATTAGTCACTGTGCTATGCACTTCATGTCTTATCTTAGTTTATCCTCACAGCCATCGCATGAGGTAACTATAGCTTACAATACTGGGTTGTTAGAAAATTCATGATGTATTTTTCTATGTCTTTCTATGCAAAAATGTGTCATGACTTTTCCAATGACTCCATATTTCAAGTTCCCTAAGCACATTTTTAATACACCCTAGAGTCTGCTTCCAAAATCTTTGTTCTTAACCACCATCCTCTATACACCCTGTAGGTCTACCTAATATCCTATCATTCCTATGAACTCAGTCAAAAATCCAGCTGGGTCCTCCTAAATGCTTCTCTTATAAACGCCAGTTTTTATCCTGCAGGATGGCCATCTAGGCTTCACATCTTCCTTCATACTTAGCTCCCCTCCCTCCACACCATCTGCTCGGTCACTGAGGTTTGTTGTTTCTTCCTTTGCATAGTTCTTCACACTCTCTTCTTCCTTTCTGGTTTCACTGCTATCTCCCAAGTCCAGTCTTTGCGATGTCATGTCTGAACTACTGTAATTGCCTCCTATTTGGTTTCCCTGACTCCTCCCTGATTCCTATACTTGGAGCTCAATTAAATTTCCTGGAACATTAATCTGGACACATCAACTTCTGCACACTTAAGAGTCTTCGGGAGTCCCCCACTGGATAAGGCCCACCTCTTTTCCCAAGCCCTCCAGTGTTATTTGTTCAAATTTGCTGATAGAATCCTTATTTTCTACCAAACTGAGTAGTCATCATCTCTTCAGCTTTCCACATGTATCCTGTTTCCACACATTCGCTCACAGTTACCTCGGCAGCAAATGGCTCTTCCTCCTCCTTCTTGCCAGTGCTTCATCCTTCCTTCAAAGGTACAATATCTTTTACGAAGCATGCCCTGTGTGCCTTTCCAGATAATTACCATGTTCTGAATCCAGGAATGCTATATGGACACATGTTTGGTTCTAAGCCAAGGATGCCTTAGTCATCTTTTAATATAGATGTACTATTTCATTAACTCAGTGAATCTTAGATCAACTATAACCTAACATGTCTAATTTTCAGATGATTTTGAATAAAAGTATTTTGCTTACTTGTAAGATCATAAGCTTTGATTTTAGGTTCAGAAAGTACAGATTTGTTTATCTAATTTTCTCTCCTTACATAGTTCAAGGGTATATAATGAAGACTGTTCAGATCAGACTGGGTCTTCCTTTAATTAGATGGCCATGCCTGAGTTTCTTTCCTTATTTCAGTCTGTTATTAAAAATGGCAAGTTACAGTTAGCTGTGTAGTTTTCACAGGTAAACCCTGGGATTCTTACGATTTTAGAGTCTTTTTAAGAGTTTTCTGGGGAACCAGCAGTTAGCGTAATGGCTATGTCGCTGGACTCCCACCTAGTCGACCGCAGTTCGTGTCCCGGATCCGGTGGCTTAAAACTCATGCCGGGCGCGTGTGCATGCGTGCCCAAGATCCCGAGAGGAGAATGGAGGAGAAGGGATTGCGGCGTGACCATTCCCCCTGGGGGGTGATTTCTCGCTTTCTGTCTCTATGTCTCTCTCTGTCTGTCTGGCGAGTGCACGCGCCCTACAGTGAAAAATCTCTCCAAAAAAAAAAAAAAAAGAGTGTTCTGGGGACAGGAAAAGGAAGGAGAGCCAGGTATGTAGGATCCCTCATCTTCTAGGTCCTCCCACTTCTTCAGAAAGGCTCCTCTTGGATCCATCTTATGAGTATGTTTCTGCGCACAATTTCATTTGCATAAAACATTCTCCAAGATTTTATTACATTCAGAAGTTACTGGCATAGATTATTTCTGAAGTCTCAGCTTTTCTTTTTTTTTTTTCTGTTGATAAGGATGAGGGCGAATAATGGCTAACATGTACGAGTTCTTACTATGTGCTAACTACAGATACTCTGATTTATCCCCTTTATATACGAGAGGATAAGGGCTTGTATTAAGGGCACATGGCTGGTAAGTGGTGGATAACGTGGAGGTGTGAGTTGAAGTCAGTGTTACTTTGCTACATTGCCTGCTCTTTTGAGTTGCCTAGAGAAAACAGTTAGGAGCTTAACCTCACCTACCCCCACCATTGCCTGCTATGTGAGAAGATAGCACAAATGACAGAGTGAGGCATTGCTTGGTAAAAGTATGCCAGCCAGGGGGTCAGCCTGAATCTCATCTGAAAAGCTTAGATACAGATATCAGTAATATTCATGTCTGGTGAATGCTCATGTCTTTCTGACTGTATTCAGAGTCTGGAATAAAACTGGACTTGCAGGATTTAGCTACACATGCCCTTCAAGGGTTTTTGGCATTGATCTCTCCAGTAAATAACAACATGACTTAAAACTCTGTTGATTTGAGCCCAAAAGAACCTTCCCTAAACTAGCCCACAAACCAAGACAGGTGTCTCTAGCCAGTGAATATTGTATATGTAACTATGTCAATTCAACATTTGACTGACACTAAAAGACACCAGAGTGTTTTAAATTTAAAAATATTAACCAGGGGAACTGGCAATTTCTATTCAGAGAGGACTATCTCCTGAGAGTGATTCAAAGATCAGTAAGATTTAGCCATAGCCAGACCACTTGCCTCTGAACCTTAATTAGGAACTAAACCATACATTAAAATCTGGAAATTCCTTGTATCCAGTGCTGCCAAGATGTCTGAGAGGGGCTGGTCCAATCATTGAACCAACTTACCCAAACATCTTCCCATTGCTGACAAGTTTTCTGTGTGTGCTATGGCCTGAGTGAGGGTCAGATTAGAATTTAGCAGAAGCTGATCTGTGAAGCAGATTTTCCAAGAGCCACAATGTAATTTCACTCAGAAGTTGTGAGTGTGACTTTTAAACTCTTCCTATTGTCATGGAAATTATCACTGTACTTGATTTCAATCTCTTTTTTCTTCTTTTTAAATTGGGGCAGAGGAATTGAATGAAGGGGGAAATTAGACTTTCAGTACAGGAAGAAAACACACACACAATGGAACATTTCAGAGGATGAATACAATAAATGAGAAGGCTTTAAAAGTCAGTCTGGGCACTTTTCTCCTGCTTTTTCACAGTCCTCACCTCCTGCTGCTTATCCTTCAGGGATCTTCTGTTCCATCCCAACACACTCACAAATGGCCTCCAGTTCACTGCCTCTGCCTTACCTCCTGATGAGGTGCTAAGATTCCCCAAGCTGGGTCTGTGGGATAGACAGTAGCTCTTCCTGGTTAGTGTCCCACCTTGCTTGGACTTAAAATAAGACTCTACTAAATGGGTATAGCAGATGGGTAAACGCTGGGTGAAGAACTGAAGGAAGTGATATCATAGTGGAAGGGCAACAGCTTTAATTTTATTCAGTTTCAACTGAGCTTGAGGAATTGTCATTGTACATGCTTAAAAATGAAAAAGGGGAAGGAGAAGTTCTCTAATAGTTTCCTAAGATATAGAGGAAAGGAAGGAAGAAAGGGAGAATAGAAGGAAATTGTGAAAATAAAGGTAAGACTAAATCATTTGCTGTAGCATGAACAACAAATATAAGTTTTCTCCAGCAGTAGCTGGAGTTTGCAAAAAAGAAAAAGAAAAAAAATGCAGAAAAATAGATGCAGCCCCACCTTCTGGCTATCTGAAGTAACAGCGGTAACAATCTGATTTTTGTTTTGTTTTGCTTAGCTTATGTTTTAAGACGCTTTCCAAGGTTTGTCTTTTTCAAAGGTACTTGTCTTCAGGAAATAATTATTTCCTTGTCAATATTTCTATTCCCTAAAGCAGAAACAGAGGACCCACCTGGGCGACTGTCAAGGAAACGGAATCTAACCCCAAACCCATCATGTCTATCTGGATAAACAGGCCAAGTTCAGTCTAGAAGTTGTGCACGTGCAGTTGCCTTCCATGCAGAGAAAAAGACCATGTCCTCCGTATTGTTAATAGTCAGCGTGGACCTGACCGTCCTGTAAAGCTGTTTTGTCAGCTGGCGCTGATGGTTCCCCAAGTTCTGCAAGACTGACATACACAAGCACACATCTCATCTTTTTTTTTTTTTTTTGAGAGGTTTTCACTATAGGGTGCGTGCGATCACCAGCCAGAGAGAGACATAGAGACAGAAAGCGAGAAATCACCCCCCCAGGAGGGATGGTCATGCCGCAATCCCTTCTCCTCCATTCTCCTCTCGGGATCTTGGGCACGCACGCACACACGCTCAGCGTGAATTCTAAGCCACTGGGTCTGGGACGCGAACCGTGGTCGACTACGTGGGAGTCCAGCGACATAGCCATTACGCTAACTGCTGGTTTCCAACACATCTCATCTTCTACTCAGGAATTAGTCATTGTTCCCAAGACACAAACTCAGAGTTGAGATCCACCCAAGGCTCATTTTCAATCAAGAATTCTGTGAGGTGTTTCTGTGGGTCGTCGAGGACTAGAGGATGCTTCCTTTTTCCTCATATAAAATCACCACAAGGAGAGCGAGAAGGTGCTGATTGACTCTGAGAACTGGACAAGCACATCTGTG
This sequence comes from Tupaia belangeri chinensis, assembly GCF_000334495.1. NCBI lineage: Eukaryota > Metazoa > Chordata > Mammalia > Scandentia > Tupaiidae > Tupaia > Tupaia belangeri. Next base: position 1,651,328 of record NW_006159608.1, on the reverse strand, counting down.
TGGGTTTTCTTCCTCTGAGTGGTCGGTGCCCCCAGACACAAGCCTGACTGTAGGTCTATCAAGATCGATCAAGAACCACCATAAATATCAGGATCTCAGCTGAGATAGCTATGAAGGAGGACCTGAGGGAAAAAAGGCACACCTTCCCACTCAGGCATGAACTCTGGCAACCACTGGATTCTCCTCCACCTACAATGTATCATTTTGAGAACGTTATCTTCGAATATTTATGTAATAAGGCTCAAGTCTGCCATTTTATTTTGTTTTGTTTTCTGCTCGTTTCCTCTGTTTTTTAATTATCTTTCTTTTTCTACCTTCCTATAAGCTACTGGAACATTTTTCAGAATTTTATTTTTTAAAATAATAATTTATTTAATTTTATTTATTTATTATTATTCTCCAATTTGCTACAGGGCATGCACTCGCCAGAGAGAAACAGAGAGAGAGCAAGAGAGAGAGGAAAAGTGAGAAAGCAAGTTGCCAGGTCTGGGACTTGAACCGCAGTCAGCAGGAGTCCAGCACCCTTACTACCACACCTGCTGTCCCCTCAGAATTCTATTTTGATTCATCCATAGGGCTGGCTTGATTAGGTAGACTTTTCCAAGTCACAGGTTTCCCAAGATCCTTTAGAAATAGCCACCTGTGTAGAGGTCAGACCGCAGCCACACGGTACAATTTGAAGCACGGTGGTAGAACAGGATATTCACTACCCATGTAGGCTAAAAACCAAAGGCATGGATCTCTTTGTTCTGAAGCCAGGTAAAACCTCAAATCTAAAATCAAAGTAAAAACTAAAAACAAGAGCACCTACATATGACATCTTGCAAAAACAATGACCACCAACCTTTGAGATTAATCTAGGCCAGCTCCTTCCTGTCTACATGTCTTGCTCAGCTTTGGAATGGGGAAAGAACTAACTAGATTTGAGGACTAGCCTTGACATAATGGTAATATTGGATAATCATAAGAGGAATAATGCATATCATATTCTCAGTATCTACAAACCACTTTGTATTGATTTGTATTGTACCTGGTATTGAACTAGTTAGGTCCTTGTGTATAGAATATATAGAATGCCTTGTGTATATAGTATAGTTAGTATTGCTTTATAAACAAATTTTAGAAGCTTTCTTTGAATAGGTATATTAAGCCTATTAACATTGGTATAGGTCTATGTCATTTTTCACATGCCAGTGCAATCAAAATACACACAAAATTACCTAAATGGTCATCCACATACTCCCCATTCAAATTGTCCCTTAACTTTTAAAACAAAGCTTGAGACAGCTATACTTGTTCCCTTTTTACAGATTTTAAAATTGGGAATATTATTGAGGATGAGGACACATCAAAGATCACCCAGCTGTTTTGTTAATGTATTCATTAGGTTGGTTTTTCCCGAGCTCTGTTTATCTCAGGTCTTATTTGAGGTAGTAGGGATGCAGTAGTGAACAGAACACGGGCAGATTCTGGCCTTCATGCAGCCTATATCAGACAGATAATCAACAAATAAATATGTTATTCCATAGACTGAATTGTGTTTTCCTCAAATTGATAAGTGGAAGCCCTAACCCCAATGTACTGCATGTAGAAATAGAAATTTTAGGGGGTAGTTAAGGTTAAATTAGGTTGTAAGGGTAGGACCTTCATCTAATAGGATTGGTGTCTTTATAGGAAGAATACTCTAAGGAATACTATTCAGCCACAAAAATCAACAAAACCCTGACTTTTGACAGAAAGTGGAAGAATATGGAAGATTTACTGCTGAGTGAAGCAAGCCAGGCTATGAAGGAGAGACATTGTATGTCCCCACTTAATATATACCGAGTGTCTGCACTCTATGACTGAAACTGATTGGCTAAAGGTTGTACAAACACAAGAGGTGGGTGTGAATGCCAGATGTGGTGTGTGTGGAGGAGTGGAGCCTAGGGAAGGACATTTGGAGGAGGGATACGGAGGCAGAGCATTGACAGGATGGGGAAGTATGGTGTTATCGGTTGAAGATATTTTGATCAACTGGACTGGGGAGAAATATTCACATATTGAAATGTTCACTTTGTAAGATAAATAATGTGATTGAATGTATATAAAACAATTAAAAAAGAAAAAATAAGAAAGACTCAGAGGGCTCATTCAGGAGAAAGATAACAGAGGACTGCCATGAGAAGGTGGCAGGAAGAGAGCCCTTGCCAGCAACTGAGTACTGTTGGACCTCGGTCTGGCACGTCCAGCCTTCAGAACTGTGAGAAGTATCTTGTTTAAGCCGCCCCACCTATGACATTTTGTTATGGCAGCTGGAGCTGACTAATACATGTCATAAGTCAAACAGTGATACTTGCTAGGGAGACTGCTATTCTATATTTCAGCATTAGAGATTACTATTTCATATGGAGACTAGGTATCTCTTCTAAGATAAGGAAACTTTAGGGGAAAAATACAAAGCAAGTTGTGAATAGCAAACTGAATGGGTACATAGGGAAGCAATGTCTAGGCAGAAAACACTGACATGGTAGCGTACTTATAATTTCTGAGAAACAGCAAGAAGGGGGTAGTATGACCGAAACAAGGATGAAGTAGAAGGATATGGGAATTAGTGCAGATTCAAAGCCTTGGAAGCCTGCTCAGAGTCCTCCTCTTAGATAGTTCTCATATTGTAGGTGGCTGGCTTTGATTATTTCCATTTGCCTGGTCAATGTGGCTCCATCCCTTCATTCATATCATTAAAAAAATTACTTATTTCTCTATGAGAGAAAGACAAAAAGAAAGGGAGAAAGAGAGATACACCCCTAGTAGAACTTTCATATCGTAGTCCTCAGCCAGCCTGTATCACTGGTACTTGCACAGGTACCTGGAAGGTACAGGCAGGTCCTTCTATGTAGTATATATAGAATGCCTCATGTACAGTATAGTCAGTATTGCTTCATAAACAAATTTGGAAAGCTTTCTTTGAATAGGTAGATTAAGCCTATTAACACTGGTGTGCTGCGTGTATAGTTCTAGGTCATTTTTCACATGTAATTGCCAGTGCAATCAAAATGCACACAAAATTACCAGAAAGGTCATCTGCATACTCCTGTTCATAGTCACACCCACTCCCATCCTCCCACAAATTCCTGGACCCAGACCATCACCGGTTCCTCCTACAACGTGTCATCTTGAGATAGTTACCCTCAGTTATGACGTAGTAAAGCTAAAGTCTACCGTATTGTTTTTGTTTTCTGCTTGTCCCCTCTTTTTCAATTATCTTTTATTTTTCTGCCTTACTTGAACATCTATTTTCATTTATCCATGGGGCTGGCATGATTGGGAGCATTTTTCCACCTCAGAGCCTTCACATTGGCTTGTGTCCTCTGCCTGAAATATACTTTCCTCAGCTTTGACAGACGTTTTTTTACCTTGGCAGGATCTTTGAATAGCTTTTTCGGTGGTTGCTCTGGTTTTACATTAGACAGTCATAACTTATCACACTGTACTGGTGATGACATTTTATCAGTCAAGTATAGGAACCTTGCCTCCATTTCAGTCCCTTTTTCCTCTCTGCTAACAATAAAATTGTCAAAGATTTTCCTAATCATTGAGAACCACAACTGATAGTGCCATAGAAGACTCAAGAGGACAAGAAAGGCAGTCTTTTGTACTTATTCTTATTTACTTATGTATTTATTAGCATTTTCCTACAAGCATTTACTTTACATATCAAAAAATTTTGCTCATACTCTATAGTGTTTGACAGTTAATAGATAAACAACTTTCAAAATCTCAAAGAACTGAATTTTAGAGATAACTTTCATCATATTTGTTTTAAATTTGTTTGTGACTCTATTATAACAGAGACAGAATGGTTTTAAATAGTTTTGAGAAAATACTTAGATGTCAACTACTCAAACTGTTGAAAAGCAAATACTCAGCACACAATTCACACATGAAGCTTCCCAGCTCAGCCTTGCTGACCAAGTGTTCTGTGATAGACCATCTACTAGGGAAGATCAGTCTCTTTTTCTTCCTTCAAAATCTTCCTCAAGGTAATCCTCCAGTTGTGGCTGCTCTTTTGCAATCTCTACTGACTATAATGCTAGGCTGGAAAAGTCCTGGTTATTTTATGGTATGAATTCTTTCATATAGCTTCTTTTCCTTTTTCTTGTTCTTTTTATCTCCTAATATTCCAGTAGTCTTCACTATTTCTGTTTTTAGAACTTCCTTTAGCCTCCTTTTATGGTAAATCTGCTAGTGACAAATTATCTTAGTTTTTCTCTATAAGAATGCCTTCATTTCTTCTCTATTCTTGAAGAATATTTTTACTGGAGATAGAAATTTGGGCTGACAGTTCTTTCAGAACTTGAAAAATGTTGTCTATATTACCCACTCAGACTTTTTTGATGGGGAATAGAGTGGGACTGCATTTTCTTTGTGCAATGTCTGCCTGGAATAAAGCAGTTGTGATCTAAAAACTTTGTCTTTCTAGGTTGCTCTGTTCCTGGCCCTTTGGCTGAGAGAGCAGGCTGTTCTTGGGGCGACTTTTGTCTGTAGTCATTGACTTTTCATGCTTGTCATCTTCTCCAATACTCAATCTGGGATAATATAAGGTAAAAAGGAAACCTGTTATCATGGCATTTTCTGGGTCCTGAGAGTCATAGACAGTCACTCTTCTTCTGCCAAACTTTCTGAGTCTTCTTACAATTGTTTTATGTATGATGTTCAAGTTTTTAGATGTATCTAGCAGCAGAAATATAGAAAAGTATGTTTTCTCTGTCTTTGCAAAAGTGGCATTCTTTGTGAGAATATGTAATGTCTAGAAGTTATTTATTTATTTATTTTGCCTAAATATTCTCAGTCATTTCTTGGTTGTTGCTTGAAGTTCATTCTTTAACAAGGAAGGCTACTCCACTGTTGCTTCACTTTCTATGTTGTTTTCAAGAAGTCTGATGCCAAACTAATCATCTTATCATTCTAAGTTCTTTTGTCTTTTTGCCTGGAACATGTAAAGGTTTCTTCTTCTTTTACTAGTCCATGTCCCTGAGTCAATTATTGCAGGTCTTTCCCCCCCCCCCCCCCTAATACTCTTTGGTCCTTATCTACATGTAAAGACCTACAGGGGTATTTTTTAAGGTTTATTTCTTTCTTCTATGAGTGAAAGACATAGATAGTGGTGAGACAGTCACCTCCAATAGGGTCTTGATGCCGCAATCCACCTCCACCTTCAGCCAGCCCTGGATCATGGACGTGGGCATGCCCAGTGTGCTCTAGATGGTCTCTGGATGTGAACCTGGAGCCTTCCCACGTGAGTCAGCCTCACAAAGCATTGTGTTACCTGGACTTACAGTTCTCATAGTAGTTGTATTCCTTCTATTCCATTGCTTTGGTTTTCTTTACCAGGATGCCAATCATGAGTATGTTAGACCTCCTTTGCCAATTGCTTTGCTTTCAACCACTTTCTCTCTGACCTTTTTACTTTATTCTCCATGTAATTTTTATTGATTTTAATTTTTTGATCATTGATCTATTTTTCCTCAACATCCCTTATTAAAATTTTATTTAATATTATATACTTCTCTGCGTATCTTGCAATTTAGTTTTCATTACTGATATAACTTTGTCTTTTTCTCTATTTCTAATCTAAGTCCTTTTACTGTTTTTATTTCTTTCTGACGTTTTGGGAGGATGTCTATTTCTGTTCTCTCTTTGTTGTTTTTGTTTGTTGGTTTCTTAATTTGCTAGAGGGCATATGAGCTTGAGAGAGAGAGAGAGTGAGAGAGAAAGACAGGAAAAGTGAGAAAGCACCCACCATGGGGAATGGTCATGCTGAAATCTCTTCTCTATTTCTCCTTTCAGGATTTTGGGCACATGCACACATGTGCCTGGTATGTTTCTCAAGTCATTGACTCCAGAACTCAAACTGTGCTGTCAGCTATGTGAGATCTAGTCGCCTTAACTACCATGCCACTGGCTGGCCCTGTTCTTAGTTTTTACATTTTTGATTCAAGGTATTTTTTCATATCCCTAAACTAATTTAGTTTAGAATGTTGCTTATATAGTTGTTTTACAGTTTTCTTTTGCAAATTGGGTGAATTTCCTGGCAACAATATTAATAGTAATGCTTTAATTCTCATTTTCTAATTGTTACAGTAGTTTTACATGGTGGCAGTCTGCAGTTTTTGTTTCTTATTCCTGTCATGAGAAGGGCACTTGGTTTTAAGAACCTTCCCTTTCTTTCAGTTCTTCCCTGTTCTGTACAGATTATTATATGGATGATTTGGGTTGGGATGGGATGGAGTGAAGGAGGGTTAATTTTTCTTGAAGAATCATGTATCCTCCCTACTTATTTCTTTTGTTAATTTTTCTCCAAGAGGCACCATCCTCTTCTCTGCCTTTATGTCCACAGAAGTAATACTTCTCAAATGCTACCATTTGGATTCTCTCATACATTCAAGTCCTTGCTGTGTGTTCACTGCTGTGGACTCTCCGGTCACAGTTCATGTTTTGTAGGTTAGCCTTTAATGATGTGCTTTCCATTTCTGAGTGTATTTCACTTGTGCTTCATCTACGTTCTCTGCTACCCTCTACCCTTTCCATGGAGCCACTTAAGTTTCCCATTTCTACTCTCATCCACAGGCAGATGCTCTGTTGCAATTCATCATGGTGTATTAGAGGCTCTGATAGCTGTCTCCTAGTAACACAAAAGAATGGATCATGTGTCATTTTATTTGTTTGCCTTGTTGATTCTATGTGTTTTCCTTTGGGAATGGTGTGGGATAGTTTTTGATTCAAGAAGCCTTCTTTGTTATCTAAGTCCAGAAGTCTCTTCTTCCTGGCATTATTTCAGGAATTTACCAAAGCAAACTATTTCTGCTTACCTCTATCCTTTACTCAGTAACAGGTTTGGTGAGACAATGTGTCCTGAAGTCCCAGTTGTATATTTATTTTTATTGTTTTTTTTTTCTACAAAAACATAATATTTTCAATGATTTCATCTACCAGGAAAGAAAATTCTATTGACTAAGTAATAATTTTATTATTGGTTCACTCGTAGTCAGTGATATTCCACCTGACGGGAATATTAGCACAAAGTTCATAACATAGCCACCAGGCCAAGAGGCATTTCATATAACTAGGACTTAATTATTGATGGTAGATGTATAATATTCATTATAATTATTTAACAGTAAAAACAGTTTATGAGGGTCAGCACGTGTTGTGATGGTTAAGGCACAGGATCCCCCATGGCTGGCTACACATGTCAAGTCCAAAACCCAGTGACCTAAAAAAACACACTGCATGTTGGGTGTGTGTGTGTGTGTGTGTGTGTGTGCCCAGAATCCCAAGAGGAGAATGGAGGAGAAGGATTGTGGCATGGTCTTCCTCCAGAGAGTGATTGATTTCTCGCTTTCCCTCTTTCTCACTCTCTCAGGCAAGAGCATACACCCTATGGAGGGAAAAAAAAAATAAGAAAAGAAAGAAAAATAAAAAGAAACCTAAAAAAATAGCTAATGGGACCAGCAGTTGGCATAATGACTATGTTGCTGGACTCCCATGTAGTCGACCGCAGTTTGAGTCCCAGACCCAGCAGCTTAAACTCACACCGGGCACAGGTACGTGCATTTCCTAGCTCCCAAGAGGAGAATGGAGGAGAAGGGATTGTGGCGTGGCCATCCCCCCAAGGGGTGGTTTCTCGCTTTCTGTCTCTGTCTCTCTCTGTTTTTTCTGGTGAGCGCATGCACCCTATAACAAAAAACTCTCAAGGAAAAATAGCTAATGAATCGTAGTTATTGTTGTGGAGGCCTGGAGAACTGTAGAGAGAATTAGACTAAAGAATTGCCACGTGGACCACTCTAGACTTCCTCAAAGAGCAGGAAATTTCTCTCATACAATGGTAAGAAAACTTCCCTACAGAATACAGACCCATGTCAGTCCCAACACCTTTGAGTATTTCCAGAGTAAAATATGGAAAGACTTCAGGTTTCAGAGAATAAGTTCATAACTTTTATAATTGGAGTGAGGCCATTTCCTTAGGCAGGAGATTCTAATCAGCAATACCATCAAACTGCCATCTTCAGAAAGAAAATAGCAAGTCTCCTCTCCCAGAGTTTTTTCTTCCAAGAAAATGTAACCCTGCCCCATAGTGGAATTATTAGTACTGGGCAAAGAAAGCCAGATCCTATATGACCAACTGGGGTTCAAGTCCTGGCCCTGTCAGCTTTTCACAACCAAGCGTATGGGCATATCCCCAGGATTCAAAAAGATGGAAAATTAGAAGAAAAATAAATAAAAATAAAAGAAATATAACCCTATTGAGTTGGTTATTAGTGTATTAAACTTCATTTGATCAAAGAGCAGGCTGTCCTTTGAGAAGCCTCTTAGGTGGAAGGACCAACTGATTACTACTCATTATCTACCCCTGCTCCATGACACCTGACTGGATGCTGGTGAGAAACTTGTAGCTTCATGAGTCAATCTTCGAGTTTTGCAGGGACCATACCAATGAAAACACAAACAGTATATAGACACGTGTCCCAGGAAGATGCATGGCTTACCTGGGGCTTAGTGTTTTAAACCCAGAAGTCTGTTGTTTCGGTTTCTCAGGTCTGCTCTCTATGTTGGGACGGACTGAGAGTGGTGGTGGGCAGGTGGGGGAGTCGGCGGAGTCAGGTGTTGAAGTCTGGACCTTGTGCTGGGAGCTTGCCTACAGTTACAGCCTTTCTTTCTATACTACCTAAGGGCTCTTTGAAGAAACGTAACAAGTCACGAGCTCCTTCTCGCTCTTGTTCAGTATCAAAACTAGCTAAGTTACAGAGTTTATGAGGCAATGGACAAAAATTTGGAAAGCACAGGAATTAACAAATATTCACTTACTGAGCAGTTACTAGGAGGTTGCTATGTGTAGAATGCTAGAAATATTAATAATATACTGGTCCTTGGCTTCTCTAAGCTTTCTTTTTTTAAATTTTTTTCTTTTATTTATTTATTTGTTTGTTTTTATTTCATTTTCTTCCATACATTCAATCACATTATTATTTATCTTACAAAATGGATATTTTTTCTTACTGTGAGGCTGGCCTTATTATTCTAATTCTTATCTTAACATTTTTTAACACTGTCAACAGAAATGGCACCAGATATTTGTCACAGGCAGCCAGACATTTTATTCAGATTAATGAAATAAGGGAGAGAGACTCTAGTATAGACTGAACTCAAGTCCAACAGAGACGTGGGAAGAGGGGAAAACAGGGTTCTCTAATAGTGTAACAAGGAAAGGAGCTGTGGGAAACAGAAAGGAGCCAGGAGGGTGATGGAGAAATGGAAAATTACACAATGGGGTAAATAGAGAATTACTGCAAATGGTTGGTAAGATAGGTTGAAAATGTACATTTTGAGGTTTGGCAACACTATGCTTTCTTGAGTAAAGATTAACCTCAGAGGCTCAGGTCACTTTTTGGGACATGGCCTAGTGCAGGTAGACACCTAGCAGAAATTTGGTCGAGTCTGAGTCCCTTAGACAGAATTTGGACAAATCCTTTGTGGACAGTTTACAACACATGCGTTTATACTTAGATTTTCTTTATATATATATATCTTGCATTAACTGATATCTGTAGCTTCTTCCCAAATAAAATAAAACCTAACCATATTTAAAATTTCTCTTTTTTCTTGGTTAAGTTTTAATTGTCATGTTGTGACCATCTGAGATTTATTTAACAGATATTTTAATAATCAAAACATTGTTATTATTTTATTTCTTTTGTTTTTTCCTTTTCTTTTTAAAGAGAGAGTTTTTTTATTTGCTTGTTTGTTTTTTGTTTTGTTGGCTTTTTTTGTTTTTTTGGGTTTTTTTTGCTCTAGAGCGTGTGTGCTCGCCAGAGAGACTGAAAGAGAAAGAGAGAAAAAAAGTGAAAAATCACCGTCCCCCCGGAAGGATGGCCATGCCACAATCCCTTCTCCTTCATTCTCCTCTTGGGATTTTGTCCACTCACACACACGTGCGAGGAGTGAGTTTAAGCCACCAGTTGGGAGCTCAAATCACAGTTGACTGCAAGGGAGTCCAGTGATGTAACCATTACACCATCTGCTGGTCCCTTGTCTTTTTGTTTTTTCTTCTTTTACGCTATGTCTTCCTTTTGCATTTATTTAGGTTTGTTTGCCAACTGTGCTTTTTAGTAAATTCTTTCTGTTAAAGAACAAAGATGATAAACAGTGGTATGTGTCTATTTTGTCCTCCCATTTAAATTGAACTGTCAGTAGCCAGATACAGAACACTGATGATGCTGTTACATTTTTTTTTCTTGCACCTAATGATATGAATGAGATTTATGTCAATATCGTTCTTATTCTTTTGTAGGCAAGCTTTATTTTTCTTGTGTGGAAGATTTTGGGATTTCCTCTTTGCCTTTGGTGGTCTGAAATTTTTCAATATATCAAGATGTGGTTCATTTACATTTTTTTCCTGCCCTTAGTTTTGTTTTGTTTTTGTTTTTGTTTTGTTTTTAATCTGAAACTTGTGTCTTCCTCAAATTAAGTCTATTTTTGCTAATATTTTTGACGACTTCTTATCTCTTCTCTGTGCTCTTTTCCTCCAGTGCCCCTCTTAGAACATTTTGTTTGTTTATTTGTTTTTGCTACAGGGTGCAGGCATTGCACCCTGAGAAACAGAGAGAGAGAGAGAGAGAGAGATCACCCCCAGAGCAGTCAACATGCCACAATCTCTTCTCCTCCAACCTCTTGGGATTCGGGGCACACATGCCCAGCTTGATTTTCAAGCCATTGGATCTGAAATTCAGACTGCATAGCCAGCCATGTAAGATGGCATGTCTTAAGCTCTACACCACCTGCTAGCCCTTTTAGGACACCCAATTTCTCCTCCAACTTCCCCAGCAGCTCTTACAGCTACCAGTTCTCTCTTTAGTTCTGTGCATTTCTGACATTCAGTCCTACCACTGAATTTTCCTTTTATTTCAACAACGTCCCATGTCTAAGGTCTTAGTTGCTTCTTTTACTTGAATACAATGTCCTCTCTCATCTGTGTTTGCTGTGCCAATTTGGTTTCCTTAGTTCTCAGAACTCGAGTTGGCTGAGTTTGTGGTCTCCCTGTTATGAGACTGACTTTCTTAAATAGTTGATGTGTCTGGGTGTTGTGCTGATCTTTGTTTATGTAAGAGTATGGGCATATCCCTGAGTCTCTGGTTACGTAAGAGCTGGGTTATATTGCCTGCTGCTAGTGATGGTAAACCCAAGGTGCGATGCTTACTGAAATGGTCAATAGCTACCCTTCTGGTCACAGAGATTCCTTGTTTCCCTTGGGAATCACCAGCTACGCAGGAGGTCAGTCTGCCTCTCTGGTCTGATATTTCCATGTACTGCTTCTGCCTGGGAGCAGACTCTTCTAGTCCTGCTCTCACAAGTGCCTACGAGGTGAGGGAGGTAGAGGTAGTAAGCCATCTTGTTTCTCCTGTGGTGATATCATAGAAGTCCTCCTGACTATCAGAGCTCCCTCGAGCTTCCTCCTACTCCAGGACCTAATCCTTAGCATTTAGACCGAGTATCCGAAACCACTCCCTACTGGCAGCAGTCACCTCCTGGGTGTGTTTAGGGCTAGAGCTTCATCAATTATACACATGCCATCTGTCTCACTTTTCCCAGGAATTCTTTATAATTTCTGGTCTATGTAGTCATATCTCTTATTTCATAATACTGTTATGGATAATTTAATCTACATATTTGAGAGTAGGAATGGACATTGTAATATATGTTCTATTTATCATCTTTATACTATCTCCCATATTGAATTTGTGAATGTTTTTTATACACAATTATACAAGAACTATAAACATAAAGGTATATAGTCTATTTGCTTGTACATATTAAAGAACTATGACAACTAAAATTATTAAACAAAACTGGATAATCACCATAATTTAGAGTATTCTTTTTGGAAAGAG
>NW_006159608.1:1605955-1639386 GCF_000334495.1 Tupaia belangeri chinensis | reverse complement strand
GAAATATTATTCTGACTTTTAAAATAAGAACTTACTTCGGGACCAGCAGATGGTGTGGTGGTTGGGGTGCTGGACACTCCCACGTGGCAAACCACGGTTCGAGTCCTGGATCTGGTGGCTTGCTTTCTCACTTCTCCTCTTTCTCTCTGTGTCTCCCTCTGATTAAATGAAAATAAATGAATGGATAAATAAAATAAAATAAATTCTTTAAAAAGAAAATAACTTATTTCATCCAGACTTAATTTTAAAACTACAGAGAAAGAGATTAAAAACAATGTCTCCTACCTCTGCCATGAAGCCTTAACTATAGAAACAATACAAATGCTGATTGTCTTCTGGAACAATCCCTACCTTCAGGTTACCCCAGATCATTTTGGCCCTGCCAATCTGCTTGTCCAAGGGAAAGACAGATGAGTTTTAAGTGGCATAGGTTATGCAATATTTTTAATGTGTGAAGTAATAGTCAAGGGTATTATTCTGTTTATTTAGACAATTAATAATGCAGAGGTTTGATGTCAGTGGATTTGGTATTATCCTCATTATACAACCGAGGAAAAAGCAGAGGGCCTGCATAATCAAGTGACTTGCCTCACTCTTGCTCTTGACCATGAAGTCAAAATCCTCTGTGAGCACCTGACAGGACACCTCATGCTGAATCAGAATAATTTCAGGAGAGAATACTTACGGCAGTGTGGCCGCTGTAGGGAAGCCATAAGGGATGTACAGTACCCAAAGGTTAATGAGTGTGACCACCACCAGACTGATGGACAGAGGAGGAAGTGCTGGCTTTGTGGGCTCCTAACCTTTTGTCACTCTGATGGAGCACAATGATCCCATCTCAAAATAATATTTTTAAATAAGTTTGATAATATATTTAGAATTATAAATAAGCCAATGAATGTCTAACTAATGGGATCTTTAAGTAAAATAAGTTTATGATGTATTGCTATAAATGCTTTTTTATTGACCCACCACCTAACAAGAATTAGTGGTGAGTCTAATAATCACTGCAATTCCAGTGATGAGTGTAGAAAGTACTTTGGTATACCTGCTTCTTCACTGAAGTGCAAGGAAAATATCCACGGTGGTATGTACCATTGCGATGCTAACTTGGCAATCAAAGAAAGTCCTCGATTTTGGTTAGAAGTAAGGGATTAAAAGATGCAATTTCTTTGTTAAAGCTTTTAAATCTCCTGAACTCTATCCACAGAGCTGAGATTAACAACCCCTAGCTAGCATAAGAAGAACACCAGATGGATGGAACTGAGTAATACATGCCCCAGTACCCTTCTTTCTCAGCATCTGACCTCGGGCAAGCTCTCCCCCTGAGGTAGTCTGTCTGATCTGGCTTCTCAGGGCAGAGATCAGGATGAAAAAGACCAGAGTGAATCTTGGGGCACACTGAAGATATCCAATTCTTGGTATTCAGTCAGTCTGTCTATTTCTACCCCCTCACGCCTTCACTACCTATGTCTTTGATCTATATAGTCAAGAGTGCCTTATTTTAGTTAGAATAAAAACTAGAAAGCACTCAACTCCTTCCAACTTCAAGGAAAATTCTCTTCTCCTATACCCATGGAAAATTTTGCCTCACCACTATCTGTGTCCTATAATATATTCTTTTTGATAACAAACATTTAAATTAAAATAGGTACATAATTTATATTAGTATTTGTCTAATGTGTTGTATCAATAACAGTTATAACTTGGCTGCATATAACAGAAACCTACAGTGAAAAACAATAGATTAAATATATCAGGAGTTTTATTTTTATTAAGTAACAAGAAGTTCAGCCATAGGCAGGACAGGGACAACTATTCTGGTAGCTTTCAGTTGTCATCAGGGATCTGGGCTTTCTGTTTCTGCTATGCAACCTTTAGTATGCGGCTTCCATTCTTGAAGTTGTCTTATGGTTACAAGATAGCTGCTGGAATGCTGACCAATACACATTAAGGCAGAAAAAAGGCATAGGACAAGACAAAAAAAAAAATTCTATTTGCAGTATCCCTATATTTTTGGAACTGCACGAGAAAAAGTTAACATAAAAGACATTTCTAAGGGGCGACACTGGAATTGACACTAAAGAAGGAGGGGGACAGAAGCAAAACAAGGTAAAAAAAAATAGGGGGAGGACCTCCATCCAGGCCCAACAATGGCCTTGGAGGAGCTCTCAAGCTGTAGTGGCTCTTCAGAGACCAATGGGCTAACATGAGCAGACCTTCATAAGTTTTCATTGATCACTGCTTATGGGCCACCTTGGAAAGGGCAAAGTTTTGTGCAAGAAAGCTCTCAACAGCTTGGACCACTCTCAAAGGGAATGACAGCTGTAGAGTGGCCACCTTCAGCATGCCCAGATGCTGGTCACCACACACATCACAGAAGGAAGATCAGAATGACACGTCTCTGTATGTACTACACTACACCCACAACGTATGTTATATTTCATTGGCTAGATTTAGTCAAGTAGCCACCCTTGTCAGCATAGGAGGCTGGCACATTTTCACTCATCCATAATGTTCACCACCAAAACAATCTAAATTCTCTTGATAATGGAAAAGGAGAAATTGGGTCTTAGGGAGGCATCTGGAAGTCTAGGCCACATCTGGTCCTATGCAAAACGATAACCTTCATGATGGCAAGGAATAAGTTCAAGTTCTACTAATGATTAGTTATACTGTCTGGATCTTGGTAAATAGCAACTGCATAACTGATATATAAATGAACAAATGAAAGAAAGATAGAATCAGACTTACACATTATGAATCTAAGCCCCATGTTTTTATTACTGAAAGAAATGAGGGAAGTCATATTTGTTTCCAGATATGTTTCTGACTCTCTTAGTTAGAAGGTACTGAAGGAAGAAGGAGTGCTATTAGTTTGCTTGGGCTACTATACAAAGAACCACAGACTGGGTGGATCAAAATGTATTTTCTCTCAGTTCCGAAGACTATAAGTCTAAGATCAAGATGTCAGCAAGGCTGATTTCTTACGAGACCTCTCTTCTTGACCTATAGATGATTGTCTTCTTCCTGTGTCCTCACATGGTCTTCCCTATGTACATGTCTGTAACTTTACCCTAGCAGCCTCATTTAACTGGACTTAACTTGATTACCTCTTTAAAAACTGTATATTCAAATACTGAGGTTCTAGGGGTTAAGACATCAAGATATAGACTCTTCAAGATACAATTTGTTTCATAGTACAAAGAAGGTTGTACAGATGAGAGAGGCATCTTCCCATTTCACAAGATATTTTATCCTCATGGACTTAGTTCCCAGGATTCTTGATGTTTGTTCATCTGCTTCAAGGAAATCATACCCTGGCACCAGCAGTTGGCATAATGGCTATGTCATTGTACTTCCGTGTAGTTGAACGTGGTTCGAGTCCCAGACCCAGTGGTTTAAACTCATGCCGGGCACGTGCGCATGCGTGCCCAAGATCCTGAGAGGAAAATGGAGAAGGGATTGCGGCATGGTCATCGCCCCTGGGGGTGGGGGGGGGATTTCTCATTTTCCTTCTCTCTGTCTTTCTGTCTTTCTAACTAGCGCACACGCCCTACAGCAAAAACCTCTCCAAAAAAAGAAAAAGGAAAAAAAAAAATCATACCCTAACCATAGAGGCCCAAGTCACTAACCTATAGTAAGCCAATGGGAAGTGCTGGAAACTATAGCCCAGATCCCAGATAGGATACCAGCTTAACTCAGTACTGTATTCCATCACAGTGTGCTTCTTCATACTCATTGCACTGATTACATTAACTAGTCATTATATGGTATCTCTTTCTTTGAGTGAACTCTAATTGAAATTGTCCTTGATATTCATGTATCTTCTATGTCATAATGAAGAGCTGGGCCTCTGGAATTGAACAGATGTAGTTTTGAATCTCAACTTTTATACTTCGAAATAGACAACTATTAAATTTTCTGTTTTCTCACTTAAATTATAGTTATTTATAAGATATAGATATTTGTATATGAAAATATATGATATGTAATATATATCATATTTATGGTAGTATATTTATATTTTTATAATATAAATAAGTATAGCTATAAATATAGTTCCTACATCATTGGGTTATTGTGGATATATTTTTTAAAAAGAATTATTTATTTATTTAATTCCATTTGTTATTATTATTTTTTAATTTGACCAGACAGAGACAGAGAGAAAGGGAAAGCGAGAAACCAAGCCACCAGGTCCAGGACTTGAACCATGGTCAACCATGTGGGAATCAGCACCCTTATCCACTATACCACCTGCCAGCCCCAAGGGTTATTGTGGATATTAAAGAAGATAATGCATTTTAATGTAACATAAATGGGGACCAGCAGATGGCATAGCAGTTACATCACTGGACTCCTGCTGGGACCATGCAGTTAACACAAGCTGAGTATGAAAGAACTGCCCCTCATGCCTAGAGCAAGGACTCGGCTGAGGAGATCTGTTTGCAAGGTCAACAGTTTTATGAGTTCTGGACCTCACCTCTATTGTATTACTGTACTGGCCTGCACTCAGTCTCTCCACCATGGGCCTTATTGCCATACCCCCGGCACGCCATAAAGGCACCCCCAGCCTTACTATAACTTTTACAATAATCCTGAAAGAATGTGGATCCACTAAGGCAGCAGCTTCGTAGGGCGGCGGCTGTAAACAGGAGTAACTCCCATTAGACTCATCCCACCCTCCTGGAAAATGTCAATAAAGAATGCTACATTCACTTCTCCTACTGGGGATTACATAGATAAGCATTAAAAAGGTTTAGGTTAAAGCTACTAATGGGCGAAGGATCTCAGTAGCCAGGAGGGGCTCAGGGACTCATCCACGAGATACTGTTACCCCAAAGACCATAAGCCACCCTTACTCTCAGGACAAGGGCAGATCGCCATTCCCCAAGCCACGGTCATTGTATAAACCAGACAGGATTTATTTTTAGGCTCTTGTAATTACTGCCACCCTAGCCTGAAGCTGAAGTTCTCAAAAGCTGACCTGGGGCTCAAGTTCTCAAGCCAATCTGGGACTAAAGTGATCAAACTAGTCTGGGACTGAAAATTCCTAGAAACCCTCTCATCCAAAGATCCTCCCTGGTAATCAAGATCAAAGAAGAAGATGCACCCAAAAAATGGACTTCCTCGTTCTAAAAATTATGACTGTTTATACTTAAACAAAACAGACGTCATGTTTTATGATTGTTGTTCCTATACTTTGAATGCCTTACCTTTTGGAGTAAAATCCTTCACTTATTTCCCCTTGCCCATCCTACCCCTGTAAAACTCATTCTATAATAAATACTCATGACTTCTGGCCACCAGAGCTGCAGTCTGGAGTTTACTCTGGCTGTAGCTGACTAAGAACATGCTAAAGGGCATGAGTTCTTAGTCTGATTCCTGTTCACCTGCGAAGCCTTCCTGTGCACCCACCCCAGCTGGGGTACGGCTCCCAGGAGACTCCTACACAGATGACTGCAGTTCGAGTTCCAGACCCAGCTAATTGATACTCACACCAGGTGCATGTGCTTGTGTGCCCAAAATTCCCAAGAGGAGACTAGAGGAGAAAGGATTGTGGCATGGCCATCCCCACTGGAAGATGATTTCTCGTTTCCTGTCTCTCTAGCAATTATGTGGACCCTATAGCAAAAATCTCTCTCAAAAACAAACAAAATGAAGGTTGTTATTTGGCAAATGTGTTGAATATATATTATGTACCATCCACCGAGCTATAGAAACAAGGGCAAACTTCCTATCCTGAGAAAATCCATCAATACGCATGGGAAGCTGCCAGATCATTGTGACCCTGCTAAGAGAGGCAAGAACGAAGCACTTGAACACAAAAGGAGAACATTTATGCAAACTAGGAAGGCCCCTTAAAACAGATGACCTTTTGGGACCAGCAGTTAGCGTAATGGCTATGTCGCTGGACTCCCACGCAGTCGACCGCAGTTCGCGTCCCGGACCTGGTGGCTTAAAACTCACGCCGGGCACGTGTGCGTGCGTGCCCAAGATCCCGAGAGGAGAATGGAAGAGAAGGGATTGCGGCGTGACCATCCCCCCTGAGGGTGATTTCTCGCTTTCTGTCTCTATGTCTCTCTCTGTCTGGCGAGCGCACACACCCAAAAAAAAAAAAAAAAAAAGATCCTGAGAGGAGAATGGAGGAGAAGGGATTGCAGCATGGCCATTCCCCCTGGGGGATGATTTCCTGCTTTCTGTCTCTCTGTCTCTCTCTGTCTGCTGGCGAGCGCACGCGCCCTATAGCAAAAACCTCTCCAAAAAAAAAGAAAAAACAGATGACCTTTTTGCTAAATCTTAAAGAAAAAACAAGAGCCAAAAAAAAGGAGATTGACGAACTTTACAGGCACAAGGGACAGCATATGCAATTTTGTGAAAGCAGGAGGACCTGACCTTTGCAAGGAATCAAAGCAGGTTATTATACTAGGAAGATGAAGTGTCGGAAAGATGAAAACAAAGGTGAGAAGCAACAGGCAGAAGGTCCTGAATTTCTGCTGTGGGTTGGGTCTGCCTTCAAAGAGAATGAGTCACGTGGGAAACTAGGTCGGATCTGCTTCAGGTGAGGGCGAGGATTAGTGGTGATCTCATCTATGAGTTACAGCTCCTGTAAAAAAACAAAACAAAACAAAACCACTTTACAGCATTACTGTCTTTTTGTAGGTCTGATGCATGTCCTCACCTTGGTTTCTCATTAAATTACCTGCAGCAGACATGAGCAGCAGCATGATTTGTACCTCCACCTTTTTTGGTGATGCCTCATGGGAATTCTGAGTAACCGGTCCTCATCACCCCAAAACCTTACCTAAGATCAGGCATTGAGAGAAACATAGTGAAAACAGTTCATGTAACAAACCCTTTGTTAGCTATATCTCTTTTTTATCTTATTTTTTCTCTCTTTTCTTCCCTTAAATATTCAACCTTCCTTACAATACTGTGGACCTCCCAAAAAGTCATAGGTTAACCCTTGCAGTGTGGCTTTGAGACTAATGCAGGTGTCCTATTGCATATGACAGACTCCGAATCGGAATAAAAAACATTTATTATATACCTGTTGTGTACTATTTTCACACCTGCTCTGTCCTTACCATTTTATAAATAACGAAACCGAATTAATCAATATCCGTGTCCTCTCCTTCTTTCTAGACTAAGCTACACTTCCCAGTCCACTCATATCCTGGAGGGGGAAGAGGTCACATGATGAGCTCTCACCGTGGAAGGTAAGCAGAAGTCATATCTCACCTCTGGCCTGAAGCTGAACTCAGCTATTAATAGATTTAAAAGATCCAGTAGACAACTCCAGGACTTTTGGAGTAGGCAAACAAATCCATAAGGGAAGGACACTGCCCAACAAATGACTGAGGAGATGAGCACCCCAACCTCACCATCTCTCTTCAACTTACCACTCCCTGCATTGGAGTATAAATGAGTCAGTGTTGTTCTATGTCATTGAGATTTGGGTTTTGTTACAGCAATTAGCCTACCCTGATTAACAGTGCTTTCAGAATCTTTTATCCGTGGCTATCGGTTTGAAGCTGGGTAAGATTTGTGTCAATCAACTAATTATCGTGGAATACCTTCTGTGAAAAGATGCCATGGGTGCAACCTGGAGCATCACATGATAAATTTCAAGTGAGTGGGCTCAGAGAGTGTATTGATGATAGCTTTGAGAGATGGCTAATCACTCGGCTCCCAGACCAGGTACATTTGGGAGGCAAGGCAGAGCTTGAATGGTGCCCTCAACCATACACTGGGCAGAGATTTCTGTAGTGGCCATGAACCAGCGTCTGCAATCAGAAATATGAAAGTCAATTCTAGATTTGCTTTTAACGAACTGATGACCTTGTGGAACCTGAGCCTCAGTTTTCCTATTTGTAAAATAGGGAAAAAAAATCTTCCTTTCCAAATCACTGGTTATTATGAAGATTAAGTGGAACTGTTTATATTAAGCAGATATAATAGGTTACTGGTAAATAAGAACTCTTTACAGTATTAACAAGGTTATAAACCTAAGGAGAAATTCAGTTTCTCACTGGCTTAGACACAATTAAATTTTTAGTTGACCATAAGTTTCTGTGTTTTTTTCTTTTCTTTTTTTTTTTTGACAGGGTGTTACTGTCACAATCCTCTTGCTTAAGCCTTCCTGCTGGGACTGCAGTTGCATACCACCACGCCCAACTCTTTTTCAGACATGGCCTCATCACGTTGCCCAGGCCAGCCTGTAGCTCATGATCTACCTGCCTCACGTCCTAGATCTGCTGGAACTGCAGTCTCACCACCACTTTCAGCCTTTTAGACTGGATCGGGAATCTCCCACGTGGTCCCAGCTAATGGAGGGACCTCAGCAGCATATGTCACTGAAGCTGGATCCATAAACATTTTTATCCACACTATTGGAAATGACAAGAATGCATCTACCTCAGTTTATACTTTTGTTTTCTCTAATCACTGCCTAAACCTAAGTTTGCCACATAAAAGATTCTATAGGCATTGGGCCTCACTTAATTCTATCTTCTTATCCAAGATTTACAGTTTACCTCATTATTAAAAGCAGTCATTCCAAGAGGGGGCATGAAGTTGTTTCTTTTGCCATGTACATTGCTTGCACATTGATATTTTACTCTTCATTCAGATTCAAGATTTATTAGAGCCGTCATAGACGTGGAGGGCATGAGAGCCTGGCTATCATTGAACAGTAGTGTGTCGCAGATTTCGGTGCACATGTTTTTATTCTTTGTCTTCCAAGTTTTATGGTATCTAGCTTAACTAAATGGCCCAAGTCTTACTCACTATGTTGTATAGAACCCACGTTAATAAAATTATATGAAGAATGTGCTGTTATAATTAATTCAATTTTCTAATTAAAGCATATTAAGCAACTTGAAGTTTATACAAAAATAGAATTAAAGTACAAGTTTATTTTGGTACAAAAATATTCTGAAATCCGTGCTTAATTTTTTTTATGATACACTTTTCCCATGAACTTTTTAAAGAACTTCTGTGTGTGTGTGTGAGTGTGTGATTGTGTGTGTGTGTGTGTGTGTGTGTGTGTGTGTGTATTCTTTCCTAAAATATACTAGTTGACATGTCCTGCCTTAGGACATGTCGCTGGACTCCCATGTAGTCGACTGCAGTTCGAGTCCCAGACCCGGGGGCTTACACTCATGCCGGCTGCATGTGCATGCGTGCCCAAGATCCCAAGAGGAGAATGGAGGAGAAGGGATTGCAGTGTGGCCATCCCTCTCTGAGGGGGTGATGGGTGATTTCTCACTTTCTGTCTCTCTGTCCCTCTGTGTCTTTCTGGCGAGCATACGCACCCTATAGCAAAAACCTCTCCAAAAAAAAAAAAAGAATCACTGCATGGAGGCATGGAGGGCGACCACATCCTGATAAATACTAGTTATTTCGGACCATCTGTAATGGGGAATAAACTCATATCATATTTGGTTTGTTGAGTATTTTGGGATTCATGTGCTAGAACAGGTAGAATGTTCTAAACCAATTCATAGTCAGAAATACTTTTTGTGAACAGGGCACTTTGGTTTTATTAAATATATAAACAAGGCCCTTAAGAAGTACTAAGTGGAGCAGGGTCAAAATATGGACATAAATGGTGTAAGCTCAAGTGGAAATTTTTAAAACTATCTAAAAAAAATAAATATACAAGCGCATAAAAACTCAATGAATAAGTTGTGCCATTGTGTAATGAGGGATAATTTTCAGGTGACGGATGAGGAATTCAAACTGGAAAAATGGGGAGCATACAGAGAATGTGGAACCCACAAAAAACAAAAAGGAGCCTGGCATGGTGAGATTCAGTGACACGGGGACCAGACACAGCAAAATGGGATGGTAGGATGGAAATCACAACAAAAGACGCTAAGTGCCAGACTACAACTGTGTGTACATCTTCAGTCTGACTGAGGGCTGTCATTGTGTGCTGGCTAAAACACCTTGAAAATAAGTGATGGGCCAGGCCCTCTGAGTCTGATGAAATCCCTAAAATGCAGACCACAGAGAATTCCACTTCAGCACACTAGTCCCCTAGTCTGAGGGAGGCAGACAAGATCGGAGGTGGGAGATGAGAGCACCCAGAACCTCCCCACCCTGCCAAGGTTTCTGTCTTTGAACAAGGTTGAAGAGAAAATGAAGAGCTTTTCAATCCTGTTCCATTTAAGCCTTGCTCAGGGGATGTTTTCTGAGAGGCTTTTCTGCCCTAAAATTACATATGAAAATACCAGGGTTGGTGTGGGATGGTGTGACAGACAAGGCCACCCTGGGGAAATTATGTGCTTTGAAATCAGGTCACTCAGAAGAAAATTCTTGCAAAGTCAAAGCATGAATAAAACTAGCAATATAAGGTCTTTTCAGCCTGACTTGCTAATGTAAAGACTAGGAGAAGCACTTCCTGGGTACATATGTCTTTAAATTAATTTGTTTGAATATCTCATCTTTTTTTTTTTATAGTGCACACATACATCTCAAGTTTTTAGTCTTTTTTTTTTTAATCAATGTAACTAGAAGCAGAAAAGTCACCCAACTGCTCAAATCATTGCTGCCAAATCTGTTTTTATCCGGAATCTATGGTTTCCATCTAGCAAGTAACCTAAATGCACAGAACAGTTAATCAGGAAAGACGATGACAACCCTGAATTTTCACTTTGTTTTGCCTCTTCTCCACCTTTTTTAAATTAGAGTGTAAGTGAGAGAGAGAGAGAGAGAGAGGAAAGGCAAACACTCTCTACAGAGTCCCATCATGCTGCACCCTCACTCTCCAGCTCTCCAGCTCCTCAGGATCCTGGATAACTATATGCACATTAGCGTGTTTCCAGGCCAACGTGGAATTCAAAACCGGAATCAGCCATGTGGCTTCCAGCGCTGCAGGGCACTGTGTTACTGTTATACCATGGCAGCTGGGCCTACATTTTCACTTTGTTTGAAAAATATGGGACCAGTAGATGTCATAGCATTTTCTTCACTGGACTCCCACATGGCCAACCATGGCTTAAATCCTGGACCTGGCAGTTTGAAAATCACACTGGGCCAGTGTGCATGCGTGCCCAAGATTGCAGGAGGAAAATGGAGAAGAAGGGATTGTGGCATGGCCATCTTCCCTGGAAGGTGATTTCTCACTTTCCCTCTCATCGTCTCTGTCTCAGTATCTCTCTCTCTCTTCCCCTGGCAAGCACATTTAGCCTAAGGCAAGGAAAAAAAAAACTCTAAAAAATAAACAAATCAGCTTTGCTATCAAATCCTTCTTGATTAGGAAAAACACTTCCTATTATATCCCAAGTCATGTCAAATTTCTCTATAGGGATGGCACTGTGAGGTACTCTTGGTTTTAAAGGACAATCATGGTCACCACACAATGTTTATGTGAAGGGAAATAGAAGGAAAAAAAATAGAGCTAATATTTATTGAGCATTCTACCTACTATAAGTTTACATTCATTATTTAATCATCAAAATAACCCTATAATACAATAATGCCAACGTTCACGGAGGAGGAAAGCAAAATTTAGTTAAGGGACTTACCCAAGGTCACATATTGTAAAGAACAGAGACAACAGCAAGTTTGTTCTGACTTGAGAATTCGTGCTCTTACATGACTTATAACCAAACATGCAGTCTAAGAGCAGAGGTGTTGTGAAATGGTGTAAGGTAGAAACAGGCCCCATGCACCTAAATGCCAAATAACACAGGGCAGTCTCGTCCATTCATATTAAGTGTGGTTAATGTAAACCGGTAATCCACTCAAATTATTTAAAATGCTTCCAGAAAGTATTACGATTTGAAGGGATTAGAATCTACTGATTTATGGGGACCAGCAGTTAGCGTAATGGCTATGTCACTGGACCCCCACGTAGTGAACCGCGGTTTGCGTCCTGGACCCAGTAGCTTAAAACTCACGCTAGGCGCGTGTGCGTGCGTGCCCAAGATCCCGAGAGGAGAATGGAGGAGAAGGGATTGCGGCATGGCCATCCCCCCTGGAGGGGTGATTTCTCGCTGTCTCTCTGTCTGTCTCTGTCTGTCTGGCGAGTGCACACGCTGTATAGAAAAAAAAAAACTCTAAGATAAAAAGAATCTACTGATTTATGAGTGCTATTAATTTATAAATTTCATCACAATGTGAATATTATAATACGGAATATTACAACATTCTGTTGGGAAGGCTACTGTTGTGTTCTTTTCTTAATGCATTTATTTCAAAAAATGCACTTTAAAGCTCATTGCTTTTGGGTACTAGTAATTTAATCAAATATAATTATTGACATATTTATGCGTGAAGAGGGTCACTCGGATTCATTTAAATGCTCATGAACTCATCAAACACTTACGAAACCCTCTGAGTTTGAGGACCAAGATAATCATATTCTGTCCTCAAGAAACTTACAGTTTCAGGGCCAAACAAATAAGTATTTAGTCATAAAATAATGTGGCAAGTGCTATAATAGAGATTCTGTATGAGGAATTATAGAATCACAATGGGGTGAAGCTTCACAAAAATAGTGGCAAAGCACAAACATTGAAAAGTAAGGAGAGCGGGCTAGCAGATGCCATGATAGTTAGGGTGCTGGATCCCACATGGCCAACTCCATAGTTCAAGTCCCACGCTCAGTGGCTTGAAAAAAACATCAGGCACAACATGTGTGTGTGCACCCAAAACACTGAGAGGAGAATGGAGGAGAAAGGCTTGTGCTGTGACCATTCCACCTGGGGTGTGACTTCTCACTTCCCCTCTCTCTCTGTCTCTCTCCGGTAAATGCATGGGCCCTATGGCAAAAATTTAAAACTAGTAATAGAAAGAGAAAGGAAGAAAGAACAGTGACAGCCATGATGGAGAGAGCCATGTGTACAGGTTGAGTAAGGTATCACGGGTCAGGCTCAGAGAACTGAGAGCACGTGAGGGATCTTGCCTAATTTACTGGATAGTGGACAAGTGCATAGGGGTAGGCCAGAGGGGTGGGCTGCCAGTGCTGGGGGTCCACTGGACGTTTCAAATCTCCTGTTCTCCAGACTTTTTGGAAAAAGTCACATGTATAATCGGATACCTAAACTTTGCTTTCTCCTTAAAAACATTTTTTCTTTAATCACTTAGTCATCATGTGGACGCCTTCTGATACCAGATACTCAGACCTATTGTGGTTTGGCAAGGGCGATTCTCTGCCTTCTCTCACAGAAGAGATGTGCACTTTCTTTCTCCTAAGTCTTTCATAACAAAGACGATGCATCGAGTGCTAGAGGGATGCCAGTATGCAGAGTTGGTTTTATGGCTTCTGAGTGGGGTGAGGTGATGAATGTGAAACACAGTGGCAGGTGGCTAAGGGAAATTGAAAACCATATCCTTTTTGAGAGAAACTAGAAAAACAGGTCAATGCCTCCTGACGCAGTCCTGCCGGAAGACAAGAACTGAAGCTGGGTACATTGTAAAGGTCATTTCAGATCCTATTATTCTGCTTCTCTGATGATAATAATAATAAAAATAGTACCTCTTATTTGTGACTCACACGATTTTCAGAACTCCTTCACTACATGTCCCTCTGAGCCGCTGATGGAGAAAGAAGAGCTTGGACCAAGAGTGCCCCCAGCCAAACTTCAAGGTTACATGAAATCTCAAAGATATCATGAGATACTGACCAACTTATTATCCACACTTTTATCTTTGCTACCAAAGATGATTTCACAGAGGGCAAATATGGCCTACACATTTCCAAACTTAAAATACAGGACTATTCCAAGGACATTCTACTTTCCCACATAATTTAACATTTATCATTGTTTCCAAAAAAATGAAAGCTACCTAGAATCTCAGTTTGTTTCTGCCATGGATGAAAGTTTTACAATTTGCCATTTTTCCCGATACACTTCTAATGCTCCTTTCATTTGTACTGAATTTACCTTTCATTCATTATCAGTACTTACAAAGAGAGTGCAAAGACATACTCAATGAAGAGAAACATGATAATCACAGATAGAAATGAGCTAAGAGACTTGAAGGAACTTTCTGGAAAGAATAAATAGGTCTTAGAACTGAAAATCATACAGTATGTGTGACTATGGAGGAGAAGTGGCACTTAGGTAAAAACATCCTTGCCAAAAGCATCCTCTGTGGAACTCATTCTGCTGCATATTTCTCAGAAGGAAAATGAGGTCTAGAGGAAAACATACAGAAAACAAGAAATAGAAGATCATTTGCTGATAATAACATGTTTGTTGATGTGCTTGATTGAGACAATATGCAGTGTACTCTGGATGGAAAATCTCATTTTGTATGGTGTAATGATGTACAGTGAATGAATGCAAATAAATAAATTGGAAAAAAAAAGAAAGCTACCTAGAATCTCAGTTTCTTTCTGCCATGGATGAAAGTTTTATAATTTGCCATCTTTCCTGATACACTTCTAATGCTCCTTTCATTTGTACTAAATTTACCTTTTATTCATTATCAGTACTTACAAAGAGAGTGCAGAGACATACTCAGTGGAGAGAAACATGATAATCATAGATAGAATTGAGCTAAGAGTCTTGGAGGAACTTTCCAGAAAGAATAAATAGGTCTTTGAACTGAAAATCATACAGTATGTGTGAGACATACTCAATGGAGAGAAACATGATAATCACAGATAGAAATGAGCTAAGAGACTTGGAGGAACTTTCTGGAAAGAATAAATAGGTTTTAGAACTGAAAATCATACAGTATGTGTGACTATGGGGGAGAAGTGGCACTAAGGTAAAGGCATCCTTGCCAAAAACATCCTCTGTGGAACTCATTCTGCCGCATATTTCTCAGAAGGAAAATGAGGTCTACGGTCAAAGATGTCTCCTTTGACAGTATGCATATTAACCCAGCAAAGAGTTTGAGAAGTCTGCAGTTAGGAGAGTTGTGGAATTTTATTTTATCTAGAATCATTCAAGCATTTTGACTACAGATACTTTTCTTCCCGAAAGAGCTCTGGTTCAGGGTTCCATGAGCTACAATTTAAGAAATGCCACTTTGAAGTTAGAAGAAGTGAGAGGGAAGCTGAGTTACACTTTGACAGAGAAGGAGCCCTCCAGCATTCTAATAAAATATGAGAGGTTATTTTGCAATGTTTTTCTCAGAGATCTTTACACAATAAAATAGCATGCATGGTGAAGAATTTGGAAAGACACGTATTGATGTCTACAATTTACTCTGCAATGTGTCAAAAATAAGCTGAACTGAAGGATGAATGGATAAACAGATGTCTGATTTAAGAATGTATAATAAATGTTAATTGTAGAATCTCAAAAATCAGTATGTTGGTTATTCACTATAATTTTTATTTTATTTCATTTTTTTGCTATAGGACATGTGTACTCACCATGGAGAGACAGAGACAGAGAGAGGGGAAGTGAGAAATCACACCCTAAGAGGGATGACCATCCTTATCTTCTCTTCCATTCTCCTCTTGGGGTTTTGGGCATGTACGCACATGCACCTAGTGTAAATTTTTTCAAGCCACGAAGTCTGGGGCTTGAACCGTGGAGTCAGCCATGTAGGATCTAACACCTTTATGCCACCTGCTGGCACAGTTCACTGTCATAAAAATAAATAAACAAACAAATAAATAAATAAATAAAACTTTTCTGAATGTTTAAAAACTTTTTGAATAAACTTTGGTGGGAAAATATATAAATTTAACATTTGTGTATATGACTTAGAAGGATGTAGACAGACTTTTTTTTTCTTCTTTTTTTGGAGAGGTTTTTTGTTTTTGTTTTTGTTTGTTTGTTTGTTTGTTTTTGTTTTTTGCCATAGGACATGTGTATTCACCAGAGACAGGGAGGGAAAATGAGGGGGCCATACAGCAATCCCTTCTCCTACATCCTCCTCCTGGGATTTTAGGCATGCAATCATACAAACCTGGCACTTTTTTCTCATCCAAATAAATAAATAAAAGTTGTATGTAAATATAACATGTATCACATATGTACATATTTATTCATACTTGTGACAAATACTTTGACTACATGGGAGTCCAGTGACATAGCCATTATGCTAACTGCTGGTCCCTAGACAGACTTTTAAGAGTTTCTCTATTATCATTTCTGTCTATAATGTGCCAAATAGTAGGCTGGATATATTCCAAACATGTATTATCACTTTATTTATTCAAATCAACACCAAGGGAAGTTTGGGGCTATACCTATCTTCATGATGACAGAAATAGAATGAAGCTGACTGTCATGAAAAAAGTTCACCCTTATTAAAGTCATTTTTTTTGGAGAGAGAGAGATTTTTGCTATAGGCCACAGGTGCTTGCTGGAAAGAGAGGGAGAAACGGAGAGACAGAAAGAGAGAAATGACCCCCCCCCCCCCGGGGGGATGGCCACAACGCAATCCCTTCTCCATGTCCAGTCTCCTCTTGAGATCTTGGGCACGTCAGCATGTACTCTCAGCATGACTTTCAAGCCACCAGGTCCAGGACTTTAACCATGGTCGACTACATGGGAATCCAGCGACGTAACCATTATTCCATCTGCTGGTCCCTAAAGCCATATTTTTATGCTACCTGTAAGAGGTAACAAAGTTACCATTTTCTTCTCCCCTGACCCCGCCCCCACCGAGGACAGTCTGGCAATTGCCCACTGGGAATTTCTCCCTCTCTCTGACCCCTATTATTCTGCAGCCTTATTTTATAGTTCGAGGGAATTACTCAGTGGTGGGAAGAAAAAGACTTCAGTCATTTACTAAGACACCAAGGAAGAGCCCGGATTTGCTGACAAGTGAGAAGAGAGGGGAACAAAGGGAAGAGAAGAGAAAGCAAAGAGAAAAAACCTTTTTTTGTGTGTAAATTACAGTGGAGACAGAGAAGGAAATGAGGGGGAAAGAGAAGTCTTCAAGGCAGCTTTTGGAGTGAGTTGAAAGCAAGAGGAATGAAAGAAAGAAATGTTTTAAAAGTGCTGTGGCGGGGGTGGGGGGCCAGCAGGTGGCATATTGTCTGCGGCACTGAACTCCCACATAGCCAGCCACGGGTTCGAGCTCTCAGCAGCTTGAGAATCACACCAGGAGCAGATGCACGAGTGCCCAAGTCCTGAAGGAAGAAGGAGAAGGGATTTTAGTGTGGCCATACCCCTCAGGGGGAACCTTCTCACTTTCCCTCTCCGTCTCTCTTGTCTCTCTCCAGTGAGTGTATGTGCCCTATGCTGGAAATCTTAAAAAACAAAAACTACTGTGGTGGTATTCAAAGGAAATTTTTATAAATATTCTTTGAAAGATATTATATAATATTGAAAGTATCTTTATTTCTTTGTTTTATAGATATTTCTTTGCACGTGGTATTTCTTTGCACTATATATTTTTACAATGTGTAGAAGAAGCAGGTTTTTGTTGCTGGACAAACCTCATCCCTTCCCCTGGGAGGGATCCAGCTCTTTAGACGGGACCCCTGACGGGTGAGCGTTGGGAGGGTGGCAACGACATGGCACAGGACTGCTCCCTCTCAAGACATGAACTTGGGGAAATCTGCGGCTACTCTGTCTGCACCGTTATGCCAATTAAAATGCATTGAACTGTGGACACCTTTGAGCATCCATGAAGTTCCTAGAGCCAACACACACAGGCATCCCACCAAAGGGTCACTTGAGCTGTATGATGAACTGCTCCAGGTCTGGAGAAGAGACAGTACTGGCCTCGGGCTGCCAGGGCCACTATGTAGACACCCAACCCGGACGCTGGGTGCCGTTCCTAACAGAGGTTTTACGACACCTCTGCTTTTGTCCTGGTCTGTGGCTAGAAAGGCGTCCATATTGCCACTGCTTTGGGGCCACTAGCTTCCTATTCAGTCAGGGTGGTTCTGAATGAAGGTGCCTTTTGGTGTTTTCCCCAGAATCAGACTCTGAGCTAAGGCTTAGCATGACTCTGAGCTAAGGGTTACTTGTTAAAGAAGGACTTAATAATGTATGATGTGGGGCCAGCAGGTGGTTTGATGGTTGAGGCACTGGACTCCCACATAGTTGACCACAGTTCCAGGCCCAGACCGGGTGACTTACTCTCTCTCTCTCTTCTTTCTGGTGAGTACATGTGCCCAACAGCAAAAATCTCTCTTAAAAAGAATGATGAGTACATGTGCCCAACAGCAAATCTCAAGTAATAATAATGATGATAATAAATAAAATTAAATAAATAATTCTTTTTAAAACTATGAAGTAATATGAGGAAAATATAATGCATATAAAACAAATCATATAAAACACTCCAGATTTAATTCTTACATTTGAAAATCAGTGTAATGCAGTAAAAAACATATCAATCTCTTTGAGTTTTTGTTTTTTTGCTATAGGGCGTGTGCACTCGCCAGACAGACAGAGAGAGACATAGAGACAGAAAGCGAGAAATCACCCCCCGGGGGGGGGATGGTCACGCTGCAATCCCTTCTCCTCCACTCTCCTCTCGGGATCTTGGGCACGCACGCACACGCGCCTGGCGTGAGTTCTAAGCCACCAGGTCCGAGACGCAAACCGCGGTCGACTACATGGGAATCCAGCGACATAGCCATTACGCTAACTGCTGGTTCCCTCAATTAGTACTCTTGAGTTTAGATGTGACATTAATTAGATGTATGTCCTTATTTAAGTAGCATTACCAGAAAAAAAAATCATGGATTCTGTGTTAAATTTCTGTAGCACATAAACAATAAAAATGTGTTTTAGTATTTTAATTTTTACTGTATTACATGAGACATGCAATATATTAAAAGTCACTCTGGGACCAGCAGATGGTGTAAGTTATGTTCCTGGACTCTCACGTAGTCGACCACAGTTCGAGCCCTGAACCCAGCAGCTGAAACCTCACTCCAGGTGTGTGTATGTGTGCCCAAGATCCCAAGAGGAGAATGAAGGAGGAGGGATTGCGGCATGGCCATTCCCCTTGGGGAATGATTTCTCCCTTTCTGAAAAATAATAATAATAATGAGAGGCTATTCTGGGCCAGCCGGTGGTACAGAGGTAATGCACTGCACTGTGATGCTGAACCCACACGGGAAGGACTCAGGCTCAAATCCCAAGGCCTCCCTGGTGTGTAGTGTTCATTACACGGACTCGCTGAGACTTGGAGCGGATCGCAGCATAAAGACCTTGTACCTCTCTCTCTCATTCTCTGTGTCTCTCTTTCTCACAAGGGGGAAAAAACATTTTTTTAAAGATGTTGGTTATCACTATCATCATTATTTTAAAAACTTATCAGGCTGGGACCGGCAAGTGGCATGGTGGCTAAAGTGCTGGACTCCCACTTGGCTGACTGTGGTTCGAGTCTCAGACCTGGCAGCTTGTTTTCTTACTTTCTCTTTTTCTCTCTTTCTCTTACTTGCTCTCTCTGTCTCTCTCCAGTGAGCACATGTGTCCTATAGCAAATTAAAAGTAGTAGTAATAATAATAAATAAAATTAAATAAAGAGCACACAATCTAAGATGTTTTCATATTTTCTTCTCTTTCTGAAATGCGATCTACCCAAACTTTACCAGATAGAAGCTCACTCAATGCATTATCTGCGTTCCAGCTGGCCCCTCTGCAGCTGGTCAGTCCGCTACTCCCTGGGCTCAGCCTCGCCCCCTCTGGCAGAAGGCAGCTAATGGCAAGAGCAGGCCGCTCAGTTAGTACATTCTTGCCAGTAACTTCCCCTCCCCTCGCCTCTCACCCATGACTTAAAAAAAGTGCAGTCTGTTTACTGAGCAGCTGCTTCCTCTCAGGCCTGCGTTCCTACAGGGACGTCGGTGAAAAGTGGTTTAGACACGACTGGACATTATAACAAGCACAGATGTCTGAATATTTAAGTCGGAAGAACCTTTTATTAGGTGTATTAGTTTTAAAAATGCTTCTGTTGAACTATTTCGGGCATTCGGGTGAGAAGGGAGAGGCAACATCACTTGCTTAAGTGAAACCCAGTTCCTTTCATGGAGCTTGTGAAGTACTTTCCACGAGTTCCCACTTGGACTTCCTGTTTGGTCTCCATGTTCTGCACTGGTTCAAGAAAACTTCGATTGACTTGCCCAAGGTCATGCAGCTGGTCACTGGCAGAGCAGGCGGCAGAGTCCCCTTTCCCATTCCTCTGAATGTCCCCTTTCCCTTGCTCACTGCCACCCTGAGAGGCCAGGGAAGTCCACGTCTGCATTTTCTGCTCTTTCCTATATCATTGGCTCGAATCCCCCAGGAGCCAGTGAGGGCCTGAGCTTTCTCTAAGAATACCATTCTGGATCTCTAAGGAAGCTGAGTTCACAACTACAGGTAGCAGTGCTCTGTAGGAGTCGTTAGCTTTCTGTGGGTGTTGACCCTGAAACTCATCTCTACTCACCCCTGCACCAGTTGCTTACTGAGCTTTATCTTAATTAAGGGGGTCAAGATTTAGATGCAGAGATCAGGATATATATGAAAAAGACCTCACGTCTCCTGTGGAGGAGCACACGATTGACTGATGACACCAGCTTCTGCTCCTCTGGACCCTCCTTCATGTCACTGGTGAGGACAGGCCATTCACAGGCCAGCAGTTGAACACAGCTGGTAGTGACCCAGGCCCTTCCCTATGTGATACAGGATTTCTTGACTGAACGACTTTGGCTCGAAGCCCCCCATCCCTGCCCCCCACATCAGCCTGGCCAGACTCTCTTAGACTTGCACGACAGTCTAATTCTAATTTCTTTTGACTCAACCCTCCTTCTCCTCCTCTCACAGGGCCGATGCCAATCAGTATGAAGTCTTCCTGCTTACTCTTGCTGCCTCCCCTCTTTCCAACATGGGCCTTTTCCCCAGAAGCCCTTTGCACATTTGATGCTATCATGACATTGAACTCTTCTCAGAAGGTCCACCCTAACACACAAAGCAATCCCAGGAAGCACCATGAGGGAGCACAGAGAGCTGATGGAGAGCATTGACAAGGCTTTCCCTGTAAGCAGCTGGGCATCCAGCACTTCCCAGAATGGGCAGAGAATCTTCCTTGAGCGCCCCCTTAGAAGTATAACACCGAGGGACAAGAAACCCAGAGTGCTTATTCACAACTCCCATCCCTCCTTGGGTGAGGCTCCTCCGGGGGCACCTTGGGCTGACCACAGCAGCCAGTCAGGGGTGATGATGGGACGGACCAGCAGTCGGACTCCAGAGCCCAAGCTCTTAGTTGCTAAGCCACGCCCCTCAAATTCATTACAACATACAAAAGCTTGAGTTTGTGAACAACATAATGTCCATCAGGTACACTTTTTTTTGTCCCAAATTATAAACAATTTGACAGTAAGCATATTTTTTTTCTAAAATATTCTACACTAGTAGAGTGGGAAAACTATGTAGTTTACTGCTGGGACCATGCAGTTAACACAAGCTGAGTATGAAAGAACTGCCCCTCATGCCTAAGAGCAAGGACTCGGCTGAGGAGAACTGTTTGCAAGGTCAACAGTTTTTCAAGTTCGGATCCTCCATTGTGTCGCCATACTGGCCTGCACTCAATTTCTCTGCCATGGGCCTTATTGCCGTACCCCGGTATGCCATAAAGGCACCCCCTGCCTTACTATAACTTTTACAATAATCTTGAGGGAACGCGAATCCCCTAAGATGGCGGCTGCGTAAGGCGGCGGCTGCGAACGAGAGTTACTCCCATTAGATTCACCCCACCCTCCTGGAAAATGTCAATAAAGCATGCTACATTCACTTCTCCTACTGGGGGTTACATAGATAAGCATTAGGAAGGTTTAGGTTAAAGCTGCTAAACTGGTGAAATGATCTCAGTGGCTAGGATGGGCTCAGAGACTCTTCCACGAGGTGCTGTTACCCCCAAAACCATAAGCCACGTTTATTCTCAGGACAAGGGAAGATTGCCGTTCTCCAAGCCACAGCCATTGTATAGAGCAGCACGTAGAGGGTCTCAAGTACACAGTAACCTTTAGGTCAGTCATTTAGCTGCTCACAAGACCACATTCCTTTCCTATGTAGACTCACCCTCTTAGCTGTAGACTACCCCAGAGATAACATAGGTATTTCACTTTAGTATATACTAACCTTGTCTTTACTAAACCAGACAGGATTTATTTCTAAGCCTTTGTAATTGTTACCACCCTAACCTGAAGCTGAAGTTCTCAAAAGCTGACCTGGGGCTCAAGTTCTCAAGCCAATCTGGGACTGAAGTGATCAAGATGGCCTGGGACTGAGGTTATTAAGATTCCTGGGAACCCTCTCATCCAAAGACCCTCCCCGGTAATCAAGACCTAAAAAGAGAATGCACCCAAAAAATGGACTTCCTCGTTCTAAGAATTATGACTGTTTATACCTAAACAGAACAGATGTCATGTTTTATGATTATTGTTCCTATACTTTGAATGCTTTACCTTTTGGAGTAAAATCTTTCACTTACTTCCCCTCACCCATCCTCCCCCTGTAAAACTCCTTCAATAATAAATACGCATGACTCCTGGCCATCAGGGCTGCAGTCCTGAGTTTACTCTGGCTGTAGCCGGCTGAGAACATGCTAAGGGGCATTGAGGTCTTGGCCTGACTCTGTTCACTCGTGTCGCCTTCCTGTGCACCCACCCCGGCTGGAGCACAGCTTCCGGCGGTTTACAGAAGACTGCGGTCTCCTGCTGGGCATGTGACCTTAGGTAGATGATTTAATCTCTCTGTGCTTCAATTTCTTTATATATCAAAAGCAGGTAATAGTCCATTTTGTTGACTTTACAGGATTATTTTGAAGACCTTTAGAGTGTGTGTATATGAAGGAGCCTTGTAAACTGTTTAGCACTGTCCAAGTGGAATGGATTAAGCTTCTTGGATAACCTTAAGCTTCTTCCCTATGTCCCACTCTCTCTGTTTCTGAAACAAATGTATACATTGTTCTTTCAGGCCTTCCCTTAGCCATACCCCCATTGTGTTACAGAAGTGTTCCTTGGATTACAAAACTGGTTGTACAATCTCACCAGAGTACAGGATGTTTTATTCTCTTCCAGCATAGTTTAGATAACACAGATTTAAGAGTTTGTAATTCACCCTTCATTGATCAATGTTCTCGAGTGTTCCAGGCTTGCCTGAACCCTGTCCCATTCACTTGTAAAGCTAGGGACTTAAGAACAATAAATAGTTACTGGTCTCTCTTCTGTCAGGTAGGTAGCTTCTTCCTAAGGCCGTTCCTAATCTTATTGGATCTTTCACTCATATGACACTGTCATGAAAGCTAAGGCCCCTCTCCTTAGAAAAAAAAAAAACATATAAGCCTGTATACACACACAGGCACACACACTCAGACTTATCCAACACTCACAGCATTTGCATACATAAATTTCATGGGAACTCACGACCTTCTGAAACTTATGACTAGACAAAGTTTCTTAGTGAAATAAATGATCTCTAATACCAACTAGATACAGTTTTAAATATTGGTTGTATGTATGGGAACCAGCAGTTAGCGTAATGGCTATGTCGCTGGACTCCCACGTAGTCAACCACAGTTCGCGTCCTAGACCTGGTGGCTTAAAACTCACGCCGGGTGCATGTGTGTGCGTGCCCAAGATCCCGAGAGGAGAATGGAGGAGAAGGGATTGCGGTGTGACCATCCCCCCTGGGGGGTGATTTCTCGCTTTCTGTCTCTATGTCTCTCTCTCTCTGTCTGGCAAGCGTGCACGCCCTACAGCGAAAACCTCTCAAAAAAAATATTGATTGTGTGTAAAATATGTAATAATGATGTATGTAAAATATCTAACAGTATCTAAAATAACTAGCACAGTAAGTACTCAATAAATAAGAACTGTCTTTATCACTAACATCACATCACTTTCTCTCCAGGGAAATGGTGAATAAAAGGGCTGGACTGTGTGAGAGATGCAGCAGTTTTCTGAAGGGAAGAGGCTGGTGTTGGTTCTCCCTCTGCTGGACTTTGGCTAACACACACCTTCCATTTCAGTGACTGTTGGTGTGGTCCAGGGAGAAGGAGTGGGGCGAAAGCAGGCCATGGGAAGCTCTGGGCATCATGGGTTAGTTCTAAGTCAGAGCACCGACTGAGGAAGCTCAGGGCAGGGAAACATGCCTGGCCCCTTGTTCTCCTTTGTTTATTCCCCCAACGACTGTGTTTGCTGAACGAGTCCTTTCTGAGGGGTCTGCAATGGAGAGACAGCATGAGAAGACGAATGAGACACAGGCCTGCTCTCAGACCCTGGGCTCAGCACCAGGAGTTGGCCTCTACTGTCTTAGAGACACACCTGGGGCTGGGGTAGGGGCAGATTTGCACTGGATAGGGAAACGGTTAAGAGCAGGGCCTTTGCTCCGAAGCCCAACACTGCCTTGCTAGTGAAGCAATCGATTCACTTGGAAATTGAGCTTTCTAAACATCAGTTTCCTCATCTTGAAAACAGGCCCCCACATTGTCACATTGTTTTAAGAATGAAATATTATGTCATGTGCTCAGTGAAGGGTCTCACAAAAAAAGAACTTAATAAGTGGTAGATAATAACCTAATTTTTTCAAGCATCGGATTAGTATTTTAAGAGCCTTTCTTATATTTAAAATTCCATAATAATACTTGCTTGTTATATGAGGTCAAACTACTTCAAATCGTTAAGGCTCAGCCAGTTTTTACCTTATAAAGCTAACAAATTTCCATTCAGTTGAATGCAGTAGAAGAATTGTAAAATTCAGATTAAAAAAAAATTATCCATAGTACCACCATTGCCAGCCTTCAGAGACCTTGTATATATGTAAATAAACAATGCTTATGTTACATAGGAGTTCTATTCTGATAAGATCAAATTTTTAAAAACCTCAGTCTGAATGCCAGGTGGTCAGGGAGGGGTCAAAGTGTTCCACAGAGGGTATTAGGGTCTTTGAGCTTGAGAACACAGGGGTCATTACTGGCGACCAGCAAGGAGGACCTGGGCTGGTGCCTTCTCCATCTCAGTAGGACTCTTGACCACAGTGGCCCTCTGCCTGCCCCTCCTCCAGGGCAGGCTGCTGCCTCAGCAGACGCACTTGGCCTGGCAATAAGAGATATGGCCTTCATAGGCAATTTCCCTTCTCCTTAAGATGAGATGAACTGTGGCTTTGACTTTGTAATTTCCCAACCACGTTGGATAATCAAAGCTTCTGTTAGAGCACAATTACTTATTAGAGTAAACTGTGGTGGAGTTAAATTCACCATCCCTCTTTGTTGTCTCAAGCTTTTTGCCAACATAAATAACTCCTTGCTATTTTTAGAACAGAGCTGTAACTTTCAAGCTGTGGCAGCCTAGCAGGGTGTAGCAATGCATATTGAGAGCTTTCTAGATGTGCTGCGGTAGAGGGGTGGCGGGAGCTGTATCCAGAGGGTTTAGTATTCTGGTTCTGGGGTTGGTGAAACTCTCCCTGATGTAGACACTGTGCTGTCACTACCTGTGAGACGGCTTCCGCCCCTTCAAGTTAATGAAATAGTGAATGTGCTTGTGCAAAGAATACTGAGCTAGGAGGCATGAGCCCTGATTCCAGTCCTGACTCTGCAACCCACCAGATCAATGACTAGGAAGAAGTTGTCCATCTTCTTTGGAAATTACAGAATTTTTCAAAAAAAAAAATAAATAAAATGAGGGAATTGAGTCCGATGATCTTAAGTTTCTTTCTACTATAATTTTCAAGCCCTCTGTATATCTGGAGGGAAACAGAAAACTTAACTTCAGGGTCAATGAGTCTCTGAATTGGGATGGAGCGAGGATCCAAGAGTCACACCAGAATGGCCAACATTAAAACATCAAAAGACTAATGAGACTGAGCCATGACAACCCAAGCAGCAGGACACCACTTCTTCATATGGAAGCCAGATGGAAACACTCTAGGTTCGGAGCCCAGGTCAACTGAACACAAGTGTGATCACAGACAGTCCCATGATCTTCACTGGCTGCAAAGCTAATGGCAATTGTGATGCAGTGAGACTCTCTCTCTCTCTCTCTCTCAGTAAATGAATAAATAAATAAAAGACTTGTCCCGGCCCACGGGACAATCGAACAGACTACCTGAGTGAGAGAGCGGAGGTCTTTAATCGGCGCAGCGTCACAATACGGGAGCGACACAGTGTCACAGCTCTGATTCGTATACAGTCGCTCATTTATTGAGGGCCAGAGAACATTCTAATATACACAGCAGGGTGGTAATTGGTTGCCCAATATGTAAATGAAGGATATATTTTGGACCAGTAATTGATTGTTTTGTCAGGGGGCGTTAACCAGGGGGTGGAGCTTAGGGGCCAATAGCTGTCGGACCTGATTGAGAAGCTGCTTGCGGATGTTAGCTAGGTTGGGGAGCTTAGGGGCGGATTGTTTACTCCCAGAACAGGGAAGTCCAGAGGTCATCGTGTGAAAGTCATTTCAGCCATTTTGGTGCATGTGGCTCTCCACAAAGACTGATTCACTTTATATGTTTATTATAATCATTACTCAATGTACAAAATGAGATAATAAAAGAAGTCTTTCTTTGAAATCAATTTTTAAAAACACTAAAATCAAGAGCTGTGTAAAGCCAATGAGTCACTGAATCACTGACTTTACCATGTCTTCACTTCCTTTTTACCACTAAATAATGGTTTTCAAAAAATTATATATTTATTCACTTATTAATCTATTTGTTATTATTTCAAGTGCCTGGTTTGGGATTCAAACCATGGTCAATCCTGTGGGAATCCCATACCCTAACCACCATGCCAACAACTTCATCATATCTTTACTTTTAAACATCTTTTTCCAATTTTGTTTTATCTCTGCTTTTTCAAAAGACATTTCTTTATGCACAATACAGTACTATAGTCTTTTTTTTTTTTTTGGAGAGATTTTCGCTATAGGACGCATGCGCTCACCAGACAGACAGAGAGAGACATTAGAGACAGAAAGCGAGAAATCACCCCCCATGGGGATGGCCACACCGCAATCCCTTCTCCTCCATTCTCCTCTTGGGATCTTGGGCATGCATGCACATGCGCCCGGTGGGTGCATAAGCCACCAGGTCCAGGATGCGAACCACGGTCGACTATGTGGGAGTCCAGCAACATAGCCATTACGCTAACTGCTGGTTCCCGCGAACTATAGTCTTTTTAAAAAGATAATTATCTAATTTTATTCATCATCATCATCATCACTATTATTATTATTTCACCAGAGAGAGACAGAGAGGGGGGGAGGGAGTGAGAAAGCAAGCCCCCAGGTCTGGAACTCCACACGCAGTCAGCAATGTGAGAGTCTGGTGCTTTAACCACCATGCCCCTGCTGGCCCAAAGTACTATGTTTTTTTAAGAACCCACAGTGTGTGAGTAAAAGTATTATTTTTCTATCTTTATTGGAAATTACAAACTCTTTTTCACTGGCTATGTTAAGATTATCTTTGTTAATTTATAGGATTGTTTGTTGCCTGATTTTTTAATCAATATGTTTTTCTACCTCACAGTGAAGAATGTCACAGACAAGGCTGTACGTATTTGCAGAATAACCACTGGAGCAGGTTTCCAATGTTCACAGCGTGACGTGGAATGTTGAAGGTGGTGAATACGTTTATATCTTTGATTTGTTTATTACACACCATACACATGCTTTTAAAGACCATTCTTTATGACTATACGTAAATCATAAATTACAATACATATTTACAGAGGAAAAAAAAAATGATGAAGTCAGAAGTGAAGAGGATGTGAAATAATTAGGACCCTCCCACACTGCAGGTGGGAAGTGAAATAGTACAACCATTGTGGAAAATGGTTTAATAATGTATGGGAAAGCTAAAAATATATATAAATTATAACTCAGTAATTTCACTCCCTAGGTATATATTCAACAGATACATATACTTCTGACTCTCAAAAGACTTAGACCAGAATGCAGCATTAAAAAGTAACTAAAAACTGGAAACAGCCCAAATTTTCATCAATAGAAGAATGAATAAATAAATGTAGTATATTATACAGTGAAATTGAAAATAGCAATGAGAATGAACAACCAACCAATAACTAAATATAACTTGGATGAATTTTAAAATATATTGTTGAGCTAAAGAAACCAGACACAAGGAGTACATATAACATTATTTCATTTATATGAAACTCAAAGATAAGCAAAACTAATCTCTACTATATTTTTAAGAATTATTTTATTTAACCTTATTTATTTATTTATTTATTCCTTTGTTTATTTCAATTTGACCAGAGAGAGACAGAGTGAGAGGGAGAGAGAGATGGAGAGAGAGAGAGAAAGTGAGAAAGCAAGCCGCCATATTCTGTTTTGTTTTCACAAATTTTTTCTTTATGATAGTGTGCATGGTGA
Source organism: Tupaia belangeri chinensis (assembly GCF_000334495.1). Classification (NCBI taxonomy): domain Eukaryota; kingdom Metazoa; phylum Chordata; class Mammalia; order Scandentia; family Tupaiidae; genus Tupaia; species Tupaia belangeri. Next base: position 1,611,128 of record NW_006159608.1, on the reverse strand, counting down.
GAGAAGGAGAAAGAGAAAAAAGCACCTTCCCTGGGGTCTGGTCATGCCACAATCTCCCTCTCCCAGTCCTTCATCTTGTCAGACCCTGAGCACTGCATACTCGGCCAGCAGACCAGGCAAGGGTCCCAGTCACCGCAGCCAGGTAGGATCCGGCTTCTCCTGGGCAGTGTATTACTGCTCCACCACATGACTGGCCCACTTTATGTTTACTAATCTGGGTATTATGTGTAGAGATGTACTCAGTTTGAGAAAATTCGTTAAGTTGTATACTTATAATATGTGTAATGTTTATAATAGCTTATTTATTTACAATTATTATATATCATTACAGTTTTAAAATAAGTTTTCTCTGCCTAAATGCACTGTATATTAGTCTAGTTAAAGGTATTATACATGTTATCATCAATAGATAATTTCCTGTTTTTGTGTCCCTTATATGCATAATTTTAAAATTTTCTTTATTTCTTCCATGAGCAAAAGAGGCAGAGAAAGGGAGAGATAAGGGATAGACAAGTACCCTCGACAGGGTCTTGCTGCCTGATCTACTCCAGCCTCATACGGCCCAGATCGTGGGCATGTGCTCGCCCAGCATGCCCTCTGCAAGGAGGTCTCCAGATGGGAATTCCCAACCCTCCCGTATAGATCAGTCTCACAGCACTGCATAAAACTGTGCCACCATCCAGCCAGTTGTATATAATATAGTTATAGGATGTGTTTTATACATCAATAAAAAGTGTGTGTGTGTTTTTTTTTAACTTTCTTTCTTCCAATTCACCTCTGAATTAAACATAATTACTGCTCCACAGACACTGGTCAATGGCATCAGGATTCTCCCTATAAAGACTTGAATGTTTATTTCTAAAAATAAGCAATGCTAGAGAAAGACAAGAGAGAGACTGAGCTTCTTCTGAAACACCTGTCAGATAACACCTCTTTCATCTTCATCACTGTAAGGTTGTTTTCCACTGAAGAATGGTGGCTTTTAGTAGCACAATGATGTTGGACTATGGCAGGATTGTCTCTTTTGGGGCCATTGGACTAGGCTATACCCTTGTGGCTGATGGTTTCCCTTCTAGGAATCTAAGGTTCTAGCCATCTGTAATCCTGGGAAGATGCTGATGCTCAGAGGGAAACATAAGACAGACAGGAGTCTCAGACTAGGTGAGGATCAGTTCAGCCTGGAAACTGAAACATGAAGATACCTGGAGTGTTTGTGGAGCTAGGAAGTTAGCTGAAAGTGCAGGAACACAGAGGACAGGCCACCAATAGGAAGAGGACCTAGGATGACACTCTCAGGAGGAATTGCAAGTCACTTCCCATCTTGTACCGCCCTTCCATTATCCCTGAAACTTCAGTGCAATCCTGTTCTGCAGCCCAAAGCCAGTTGTTTGTTGGGTATTGTATGTGGTCCTGTTTTGTGCTTCAGATGGATTTGAAAAAAAGAAGAACAATGACAGCATCTTCTGAGACCAAAATGGTAGAAAAAATAACAATCTTCCAAAATGCATTAAAATCAAAGTAGCTGGTGGTCTAATAGGAAATATAGGTGGAAGGTCACAAGGTTCACATCCCTGAGCACCTTGGAGCTCTGGTACATCTAGACACTTGGAGAAAGGCTACTTCCCAGAAGTCAGGGTTAGGCAGACCCAAACTATACTAATTTGAGCCTGAAGATAAAACAAATGAGATACTCTTTGTAGTCGCAAGAAACAGGTGCAAAGCACTTATCCCATTTGCTTGCTCAGAACAAACGATAACTACTCGGTACAGCAGGGTATTTAATATTGGCTGTATTATGATCTAGGAACCCTGGATGCCATCTCCCTGGAGCGACTGATTGATAGGAGGCTGTGACTTTAGAGCTATCTGGGGAACCACCAGTCAGGCACTCAATAAAGGTTTGTAGAGCTCTGGGAAGAGGTTTGGCAACTGCAATGGTATGCACAAGATGGCGGAAGCTGAGCGTTTAGAAAGGAGGAAGAGAAGGAGGAAGTTTATACAAGGTGTTTTTGTAAAAGATCAAATCTGACCTATTTTTAGGACTTGTATAAAAAATGCAAAACAGCCATCTCTTTTAAGAACCATCTCCAAAATGGCAATAAATTCTCCTTGACAGAAACTCAGTCAAGTTCAGCATGTAATCTTCTGCTGTCAAGAAGAGTAATGCCAAGTGGTATATGTTCTTCCACTAAATGGAAAAAAAAAAAAAGAAAAAGAAAGGAGTTTGCTTGCCTGGGAAGGTAGAAGTTAATTTGCTCAAGCTCAACTTTTGAGATCTCCTTTATACCAATCTCATGACAAATGAATATGTTTATGGAAACCCTCTTTGGCCAATTCCTTCTAACCACTTCTTCCCCAGAAAGAAAATAAAAGGATCTGGAATTACATAAATTGGGGCACGAACCTGTGGTCTTGAGCAAGTTGTTTACCATATCTAAGTCTCAATAGTATCACCTATAAATAAAATAATAATAGCACCCACCTTTCTAAACCTTGTTAGAGGAACAGGTTAAATAAGTCATGTTAAATGCATAGACTATAATTGTGCTTATTTATAAGTGGTAGTTGCTGTTGTGACCATTGTTATCTTTTTCTTCTTCATAGTTGTTATTCTCTACCATCTTTAGACATGTCACATATTTTTTTACTGTGCATTTTCCTAACTCAATGTCAGAGCCTTGGGAATACTACAGGCATGTTTTAGGGGTTATTGTGAAGGGTAAGTGTGAGAAAAAGAAGCCAAATGAGATTTTGTGCACTTCTTTCCCTCTGCTGTTTCATCCTGAGCAGTTGTGTGTGTGTGTGTGTGTGTGTGTGTGCGCATGTGTGTATGTTCCTCCACATTTTAGTCTAAAAATCTATTGTAATTCAATTATGCAGTAAATATCTTCAGACAGCTACTATTGGCCATCCCTTTCAGCACATAAATATCTCAAATACCTACCACTTTTAAAGATAAAATAACCTTTTACAACTGTTGACCTTCTAACTGCTGCCCATTTATCTACTCCCCTTCACAGCGAAACCCCCAAAATAGTTATCTGCAGTTGCCTCCTCTTGGTCACAGAGCGTTTCCTTTCAACGTGTCTTCCTCCCTCACCACCATGGAAGCTGACCCTGTCGAAGCCGAAAGTGACCTGGGGATTTCCCGTTCACTGGCCATCTCTCCGTCTTGTGGCGCTGGACTTCCCAGTAGCCTTTAGTTGAGTTGGTCCCACCTTGATTATACAACCCCAGCCTTTTCTGCTGTTCATGTATTCAAATTCTTCAGGATTCCTGCTAACTAGCTGTGCTTTTTCATTTTTCTTCGCCGATTTCTTCTAAATGGCTTAAAATGATCCAAGCCATTTCCTCAGTAACCTGGTCTTCTCAATCAGTATTTTACCTCCTTTCCTGATTGTGTGTGTGTGTGTGTGTGTGTGTAAACTCTTTTAAATGTAATCTCATCTTAGATACATCTTGTTCTTAAAATGCCAATGGAGAAATGTAATCATGTCATACTCTCATTTAAAATTCATCAAAGTCAATCAAGATCTTGTCCCTGCCTCATTCTCCAATCCTCATCTCTCAATATCTTCTGCACCTGCCTAACCCTAATGTTCATCCGCTTCAACAAGGCCAATGTAGTTCCCCTACTACATCGTGCTATTTTTAAACTTATTTATTTCCTCCATTAGAGACAGAGAAAGGCCAGGGCAGGGGTGAGGGCGGTGTAGGACACTACCAGTAGGGTCTTCATGCTGCATTCCACTTCCAGCCTCAGCAAGCTGGGGACCATAGGTACACACACACACATGTGTCTCACATGCACAGGACTCATAACTCCAGGACTTTTCCAGGGCTGGCTCAGCCCCCAGAGCACTGCCTTATTGCTGTGCCACAGTGGCTAGCCTCAAGTATGCTATTTTAAACCTCTTGCACATTTTTCTCATGCATTTCCCTTCTCATAAAATATATTCTCTTTCTTTGTCAAACAACCTCCCACCAGGCCAGCCCATGGAGTAGTGGTTAAGATATTTGGATCCACATCGCTGACTATGCTGTTCAAGTACCAGACCCGGCAGGAGGGAGAGATGAAGAAGGGATTGAAGTGTGACTATTCCCCATGGGGACTATATTTGCACTTGCTCTCTCTCTCTCTCTCTCTCTCTCTCTCTCTCTCTCTCTCCCCTCTTCCCTCTCTCCCTCTCTCCCTTTCTCTCTCTCTCCCTTTCTCTCTCTTGCTAGTGCACTTGCCCTCTGGCAAATTAAAAGAAAAAAAAAAACTCCCACCAATTCATAAAGACACAAATCAGATGCTATTTTAATCACTTAGTTAGACTTAAATGCTCCCCCTTGCTGTTCCCGTGGTACCCAGGTCTCTTGTATGGTACTTACCACCCACTGTATTGCAGGTTCTCTTACCAGTCTCCCCCTCCACCCCATCGGGATATGACTATCTCAGGAGTAGGCTCTGCATCCTTCAGCCGTTTGGTTCCAGCACTTGCCATGGTTTCCCACAAATCACAGCAACAGTGTCAGCAACAACATTTAAGAGAGTTTAACATGTGCTGAGCATTGGACCAAGTATTTAGAGAAACCCTGTTGTTAGAAAGTTTCTTCTTCATTCTTGATGTTTTCTTCCATATGGAGGGAACTATTGGTAAATCATTTCTAACTTCTCTCCTCCTCAGGGAGAATTGAGTGACTTTTCTGTTTGGGGAATTTAGAAGGTAGAATTAAGCATATGTAGTTCAGTTCCATCCTCTTTGCTTTCCCATTGGAGTGAATTGTCTGCAATGAGCACTTCCTTCTCCATGCCAAAAATGTCCCTATGGCTGGGTAACTCAGTCTTTCTAATCCTAGGGACTTTTATTATTGACTCTTTTAGCTTATTTTTCATTTGCTTCAAAGCGTAGTTGAAGGTAAATAGAGACTTTTCATTGGGTACCATTCAGAGATCCCAGAATGTATAAGATCTGCAATAACATTAGCTCACTTAAAACTTAGTTAAACTGAAAGAAAGTCTAAGTTTTTATAAGTTAAGGTTATGCTATGATAACAAATTAATACTGAAATCTCATGATTTATACACCTGTATTTTTTTGCTTGTACCTCATATCCAGCACAGGTGAGTCAGAGACACCTTTCTGCAGACTCTCAAGGACCCAATATGATGGAAGCACCACCCTTT
>NW_006159608.1:1592325-1605766 GCF_000334495.1 Tupaia belangeri chinensis | reverse complement strand
CCATGAGCCCGCGGGGGGGGGGGGGGGGCCTGGGGCGGCGGCAGCAGGGCCCCAGGGGGGACCCGCCGAGCCCGGAAGGGCCCGGGAGGTCCCGTGACCGGACGCAGCCTTGGCGTCCGGCCCGCCTCTTCTTCTTCATTCTTGATGTTTTCTTCCATATGGAGGGAACTATTGGTAAATCATTTCTAACTTCTCTCCTCCTCAGGGAGAATTGAGTGACTTTTCTGTTTGGGGAATTTAGAAGGTAGAATTAAGCATATGTAGTTCAGTTCCATCCTCTTTGCTTTCCCATTGGAGTGAATTGTCTGCAATGAGCACTTCCTTCTCCATGCCAAAAATGTCCCTATGGCTGGGGAACTCAGTCTTTCTAATCCTAGGGACTTTTATTATTGACTCTTTTAGCTTATTTTTCATTTGCTTCAAAGCGTAGTTGAAGGTAAATAGAGACTTTTCATTGGGTACCATTCAGAGATCCCAGAATGTATAAGATCTGCAATAACATTAGCTCACTTAAAACTCAGTTAAACTGAAAGAAAGTCTAAGTTTTTATAAGTTAAGGTTATGCTATGATAACAAATTAATACTGAAATCTCATGATTTATACACCTGTATTTTTTTGCTTGTACCTCATATCCAGCACAGGTGAGTCAGAGACACCTTTCTGCAGACTCTCAAGGACCCAATATGATGGAAGCACCACCCTTTTGTAATTATGTCATCTTACATATGACTTCAGGGTGCTCTAAACAAGAGAAGAACGTTTGGAAGCTTACATCATTCTTTACTATTTCCAACTGGAAGGGATACTTCCTTTCGCAGCCATTTGGCCATGACAAGTAATGTAGCTCTGTCTTTACTGTAAGGAAGGCTGGGGAATGTGGTAGAGCAGATGAGATGTTGGGTAAGCTCCACTGTCTCTGCCACAGAGCACGTGGATGCCATGCAACACATCTGAGGACATGAAACTCATGCCTGATCTTCACGGCGAATGCCTTAGTCTACTCAGGCTTCTGTAACTAAACACCTGAGACTGAGTTATTAAGAACAGAAATTGCTGGGTCGTATGATAGTTCTATTTGTAGGTCTTTGAGAAACCTCCATACAGTTTTCCATGGTGGCTATACGAATTTACTTTCCCACTAACAGTGTAGGAGAGTTCCCTTTTACCACAGCCTTGCCCAAACTTATCACTTTATTTTTTTAAGCTTAGCCTTTCTGACTGGGTTTAGGTGGAATATCATTTAGTTTTGATTTGCATTTCCCTTATGATAAGAGATGATGAGCATCTCACATGCTTTTGGGGCATTCGTAAGTCTTTCTTAGAAAGTTCAGTTCATTTGCCCCTCTTTTAATTGGGTTGATTTTTATTTTTCAGGTAAGATGTTTGACTCCCCTGTATATCCTGGTTCTCAGTCTCTTTTCTGAGACATAGTTTACAAATATATTCTCCCATTACAAGGATTTTCAATTCACTCTAGTTATTGTTTCTTCTGCCACATCTCGGTACCTACCCAAAGGATGGGAAAATGCTCTGTTGGAAAAACACTTGCACGTCCATGTTTATTGCAGCACTGTTCACAACTGCCAAGACATAGAACCAACCCAAATGTCCACGAACAGATGAATGAGCTGAAAAAGTGTGGAACATATACACACTACAGAATGCTACTCAGCCACAACAAACAGTGAGACCCTGGCATTTGATAGAAAGTGGACAAATATGGAATACTGCTAAGTGAAGCAAGCCAGACAATGAAAGTGAGGCACTGCATTGCACATACCAAAGGTTGGCACTCTACTGCAGAAACTGAATGATTGGGATGTATAAAAGGATGGAGCGCAGTGATGACACTGGAGATAGTGGAGGAGGAGGGCGGGAAATGGGAGAAAGTGAAACGGAGGGAATCAAGGGGAAGAAGAAAGAAGCAAAACGTTTAAGGGGCTCAAAATGGAAAGAAATCAGTTAATTATAATGTTTATTGTAATGTCTTTGGACTAATATGCAGTATATTCATGTTGGAAAAATTCATTTGGTATTCTGTAATGATACACAGTAATTAAATCTATAAAATAATAATATTTTTTTAAAAAGCAGAAATTTAGGGAACCAGCAGTTAGCGTAATGGCTATGTCGCTGGACTTCCACGTAGTCGACCGCAGTTCGTGTCCCGGACCCGGTGGCTTAAAACTCACGCCAGGCACGTGTGCGTGCGTGCCCAAGATCCCGAGAGGAGAATGGAGGAGAAGGGATTGCGGCGTGACCATCCCCCCTGGGGGGGTGATTTCTCGCTTTCTGTCTCTATGTCTCTCTGTCTGTCTGGCGAGCGCATGCGCCCTACAGTGAAAATCTCTCCAAAAAAAAAAAAAAAAAAAGCAGAAATTTAATTTTTCACAGTTCCAGAGACCAGAAAGCCCAAAATCAAGTATAAGCAGGTTCTGTGTGTAAAGTGACTGTTCTTTTGCTTAGCCTTCATCTTTCCATGGCAAAAGGTAAAAATGGTAAAAGGACAAAACAGGGGGAAATGCTGCCCCTCACATAATAGAAGAGAGAGCAAACCCACTCCCTCAAACCTTTTTTTTTTTTTTTTTTTGAGATGTTTTTGCTATAGGGTGCATGCACTCGCCAGAAAGACAAAGAGACACATAGAGACAGAAAGCGAGAAATCACCCCCTAGGAGGCAATGGCCATGCCGCAATCCCTTCTCCTCCATTCTCCTCTCAGGATCTTGGGCATGCACGCACATGCACCCGGCATGAGTTTAAGCCACCGGGTCCGGGACTTGAACTGTAGTCTACTACATGAGAGTCCAGTCACATAGCTATTATGCCAACTGCTAGTCCCCCCCTCAAACCTTTTTCTAAAGTCCCTAACCTCTTGGAGGAAGACCGGTCCTTCACAACCTAATTATCTCCTAAAGTACCAGTTTTTAGTGTTATCACATTGGCTACTGCATTTCAACATGAGTTTCAGGAAATTCTTTCAAACCATTGCAGTGAAATGTGTATGTGTGAAATCAAACTGATAGACAGGGCAAGATCAGAAATAATGTATAGGAAAAGGCCAGGCAAGTAAGACTGGAAGGGTTTGTCTGCCTGCTTCTCGGTCCCAAAACTCAGTTTTTGTTATTTATAACATGAATGTATCTCCTGGTTAAATAAGTTAAATAAGATAAAATACATTAGGGAGTTTATGGAAAATGCACGTAATGAAAAACTATGAACAGATTTCAAATTGTTTTGCAAAATAAACCTATACTTTAGTTCCATTCTTCCATGAACTTTTTAAAGTCCCCATATAAAGAGTGTCAAGGACCTATATCTGGCTTTTTTTTTTTAATTATGTTCTGTCCTCTTGTTTACTATGAAAATAATACGATCCCTTTGACTTCTTCTATATATATAATACAAATGCATAAAAATACAAGGATTTTCTTCAAAAAGTATTTTTCAGAAAAAAAGGATACCACCTTATTTTTTAAGTGCTTGCTAGGTCTTCCATATTACAGGAGTCCTTCATATTACTTTACACAGAACAAAGAGCTATTTGTCAAGATACATTAGCCTGAAATGTACTCTGTGTGGATTTTCAAAGTGGGAGAAGTCACCTGACAGCCTTAGATTTTTAAAAGGAGAAAAAAATTCAACACAGATTAAGTAATTATTTCGGGGGTGCATGTGTATGTTCGTGGGGGTTCCAGATGAAGCACTGCTTATCATTTTAAACAAGTCTTTTAAATATGACTTTAGAAACACAATTAAGTAAAAAGAAATTCAATGCTTATGCATTCTATAACATGAATGAACCTCGAAATCGTAATCCTAGGTGAAGAAGCCCATCACATGCACACACTAATTCCATCTATTGAAATGCCTGTAATAGCCAAGCCCTGAGAGAGAAAGGAGATCAAGGCTTGCCTAGGGAGTGACAAAAATGTACTAATATTGAGTATAATTATGGCTACATAGTTCTGTGAATATACTAAAACCACTGACTTGTACAATTTTGTCCCCAATCATATTAACCAAAGAATTTGAGGGGATCTTCACATTAGACAAATGAAATTTCAGCCAAGAGTAGATACACCTTAAGACCCTGAAATTACATAGAAAAAAGGAAGAGCTTTAATTCAGTTCTAGAATCCTGTTCATCTTATTGGCCACATGGTTTTCCATGTCTTGAAATCCAGGCTGCACCAGGTTTAATTATAACTTAAACAAAACACTTCTTTTCCTTTTTTAATAGATCTTTAATTTTTTTCTACTATATTTAATCACGTACATCTTTATAACATGTGTATAAATGTGTATAACCTTTCTTTTTCCAGCATGATTACCATGCATATCAGTCAAGATAAAGACGTTACTATCCACATCATCAAATAGCTTTTCATTTCTTTCAGATTATTATTATTATTTATTCTCATTTTTTAAAACATTCAATCACTATAAATCATTTATCTTGTAAATAGAATTTACCGAACATGAAATACTTCTCAGACCAGTCTGGTAGAGAATACTATACATGTTACCATCTGTGTCCCACTAATGTCATGCCTCTCTATTTGCTCTCTTGCTATCCTTCTCTATAGTCTTCCCTCCGCACCCCCCATTTCACACTGTCTTCAGCGTCTGTAACTATTTTCACTGCTTTTATGCCGTCCAATATTTCAATCTCTACCATGTAGTACAGATAATCGGTATATATTGAGTGGATACATACAATATCTTTCTTTGATAGCCTGGCTTGCTTCACTCATCAATAAATCCTCCATATATGACCACTTTCTATCAAATGCCAGGGTCTAACTGTTCTTTTTTTTTTTTTTTACCATTGATGTGCAAGCGCTTTTCTGACTGAGCATTCTCCTGTCCTTGGGATAAATACCCAGAAGTGGGATTGCTGGATCAAATGGTAGCTCTGTTTGAAGATCTTAGAGGAAACTTCATATTGTTCTTCACAGTGGCTGAACCAATTTACATTCTAACCAACAGTGTAGTAGAGTTCCCCTTTCACCATAACCCCACCAACACTTATCACTTTTTGTATTTTTAATCTTTGCCATTCTGACAGGGGTTAGATGGTATTTCATAGTGGTTTTAATCTGCATCTTCCTTTTGATGAGGGATGTTGAGCATTTCCTCATATGCTTTTTGGCTGTTTGTAAGTCTTCCTTAGAGATTTTTGTTCAGCTCATTTTCCCATCTTTTAATTGGGTTAATTTTTTTTTTCAGGTAAGCCGCTTGGGTCCCTTGTGTATTCTGGTTATTAGTCCCTTATCTGAGGCATATTTTGTAAAAATATTCTCCCATTCTGAGGGTTGTTCATTCAACTAATTACTGTGTCCTTTGCCACACAGACACTTCTTAATCTGATACAGTACCACTTGTCTATTTTAGGAATTATTGCCTGTGCATTAGGAGTCTTATTTAAGAAGTCTTTGCCTACCCAAATGTCTTCTAGGGTTTCCCCAGTGTTCACCAGTAGTTTTATGGTTTGAGGTTTTAGTTTCAGATCTTTGATCCATTTTGAGTTGATTTTTGTTAATGGCGAGAGATGTGCCAATACCATGCTGTTTTGATTATCACAGCTTTATTGTATATTTTCAGGTCAGGGAGTGAGATGCCACCCACTCCACTCTTCTTGCACAGGATTACTTTGGCAATATGAGATCTTTTATGATTCCAAATTCTATGATTATTTTTCTTTTTTTTTTTTAGGGGGTTTTTCCTATAAGGGCACGCTATAGGGCATGTGCACTTGCCAGACAGAGAGAGACAGAGAGATAGAAAGCGAGAAATCACCTCCCAGAGGGGATGGCCACGCCGCAATCCCTTCTCTTCCATCCTCCTCTCGGGATCTTGGGCACGCACACACACGTGCCTGGTGTGGGTTTTAAGCCACCAGGTCCGGGACGTGAACCGCGGTCGACTACGTGGGAGTCCAGCGACATAGCCATTACGCTAACCACTGGCTCCCCAAATTCTATAATTTTTTTTTTCTAGATCTGTGAAGAATGTCTCTGGTATTTTGATTAGAATTGCATTAAATATATAGATTAATTTGGGTAGAATTTCCATTTTGATTATATTAATTCTTCTAATCCAGGAACATGAGATGTTCTTCCACTTTTTGGGATCCTTTTCAATATCTTTTTGAGATTTTCATAGTTTTCTTTGTAAAGGTCTTTGACTTCCTTAGTTAGGTTTATCCCTAGGTATCTTATACATTTTGTAGCTATGGTAAAAGGAATTACTTTCTTCATATCTACTTCATTCACCTTGTTGTTTGTATACAGAATTACTACAGATTTTTGAATGTTGATTTTGTATCCTGCCACTTCACTGTATTCATTTATTACTTTGAGAAGTTTTTTTCATGGAAACCTTTGGGTCTTCTAAGTATACCCTCATGTCTGCAAATAAAGATATTTTCAACTCTTCTTTGCCTATTTGAATGCCTTTTATATTATCTCTTTCCTGATTGCATTGGCTAAAATTTCCAGCACTATACTGAAAAGAAGTGGAGAAAGTGGGCAGCCTTGTCTTGTACCAGTTTTTAGCGGAAAAGATTTGAGCTTTTCCTCATTCAGTATAACGTTAGCTATAGGTTTTTCATATATGGCTTTTGTTGTGTTGAAAAATGACCCTTATATACCAATATTGGTGAAAGTCTTAATTATGAAGGAATGTTGTATTTTATCAAATGCTATCTCTGCATCAATCAAAATGATCATATGGTTTTTATCTTTCTTTCTGGTGATATGGTGTATTATATTTATGGTGTTGCATATGTTGAGCCACCCTTGCATCCCTGGTATAAAGCCTACCTTGTCGTGATGAATAATCTGTTTTATATGTTGTTGGATATGATTTGCAAGTATATTATTGAGAATTTTTGCATCTATATTCATCAGAGATATTGGTCTGTAGTTTACCTTTTTTGTTATGTCTTTATCTGTTTGGGGAATGAGGATGATGGAGATTTCATAAAATGAATTTGGAAGATTTCCTTCCTTTTGGATTTTTAGAAATAATTTGAGTAGAATAGAGATTAACTCTTCTATAAAAGTTTTGTAGAATTCAGAAGTGAAGCCATCAGGACCAAGGCCTTTCTTTGTCAAGAGGCTCTTTATTACTGATTCAATCTCATTGCTTGTTATGGATCTATTGAGGTTTTCTATGTTCTCCTGATTCAATCTTGGTAGATTATATGTACCCAGGAATTTGTCCATCTCCTTCATGTTATCCTGTTTGTTGCCATATAGCCACTCATAATATCTTCTAATGATGATTTGTATTTCTACCGTGTCTGTTGTAATGGTGCCCGTTTCATTATTGTTTGATTTATCTGGTCACTTTCTTTTTCTTTTTCAGTCTAGCTAATGGTGTCTTGATCTTGTTAATCTTTTCAAAGAACCAGCTTTTGCTTTCATTTCCTGGCAAATTCTTTCAGGTCTTGTTTATCTGAGAATGTTTTTATTCTTTCTTTCCATATGAAAGGTAATCTTGCTGGGTATAATATTCTTGGTTGAAATCATTTTTCACTTAACACTTTGAATATATGCTTGAATCTTTATTATTTCTTTTCATCTGCCATTTTTGTTGTTGTTGTTTTCCAACTCTCTGAGGCATGATATTAGGTTGTCCATTTGCCTTCTTTCCATCTTTTTATGTGCACTAATTGCTCTGAAATTCCCTCTTATGACTTTTGGAGTGTCCCATACATTATGGAAACTCATGTACTCATTATCATTTGTTTCCATAATTTTTTTGATTTCAGACTTAATTTCTTTGGCAGTTAAGATGTCATTCAGAAGTAGGTTGTTCAGTTTCCATGTGTTTGTGTATTTTTGAGGATGTTTCTTGTAATTAATATTGAGTTTAATTCCATCATGGTCTGAGAAGATGCTGGATATAATTTCTATGCCTTTGAATCTGTAAAGACTTGATACGTGTCCTAACATATAGTCAATATTTGAAAAGGTTTCATGCCAGGGTGAGAAAAAGTGTATATTTTGTGTTCTTAGGGTGGAAAGTTCTATAGATGTCTGTCAAGCCCATTTGATTTATAGTATCACTTAGGACCTGTATCTCTCTGTATATTTTTTGTCTAGAAAATCTGTTTAAAAGAGATAATGGGATGTTGAGATCTCCCACAATTATAGTGTTTGCAACCTATCTCTCCTTTGAGTTCCAGCAGTCTTTCCTTCATGTATTTAGGTGCTCCTGAGTTGGGTGAATAGACATTTATAAGCATTATGTCTTCTTGATTAGTCTATTTATTACTATATAATAGTAGTATTATATACTATACTTTTTTGTCTCTTCTTACGATCTTTGTCTTAATGACTATTTTGTCTGAAGTTAGTGTCACACCTTTAGCCTTTTTTTTGATTTCCATTTGCATGGAATATCTTTTTCCAGTCTTTTGCTTTTAAGGTATGTATGTCTTTATCCATAAAGTGCATTTCTTGTAGGCAACAGATAGAGCAACAACTAGAGAGGGCTTCTGGTTTTTTATGTATTCTGGTTTTTTATGTAGTCTGTATCTCCTGATTGGAGAATTTAATCCATTAACATTCAATGTTACTATCAATATTTCAAGACATGTTCCTATCATTAAGTGAACCATTTTCTTGGTTGGTTTTTATTCTCTTATATCCATCCATCTGACTTTTTAAAACTTTCCTGGCCTAGCACTCCCTTCAGAACCTCTGAAAGAGCTGGTCTGGAGTTGGTAAATTCTTTCAGGTTTTGTTTATCCAAGAATGTTCTTTATCTGTTTTTCCCATGTGAAGGTTAATCTTGCTGGGTATAGTATTCTTGGTTGAAATTGTTTTTCATTTAACACTTTGAATATATTTTCCCATTCTTTCCTTGCCTGTATTGTTTCTGATGAGAGATCCGATGTTAGCCTGATGGGATAACCTTTGTAAGTAATTTGATATTTCCCTCTTGCCAATTTTAGTATCTTGTTTTTGTCTGTGGTTTTGGCCAATCTGGCTATGATGTGCCTTGGAGAAGATTTTCTTGGGTTGATTCTATATGGGATCCTATGTATTTTTTGGATCTGGATATTCGAATGTCTTTCTAGGTTTAGAAAGTTTTCTCCCAGGATTTCATGGAATAATTATCAATACCCTTATTATTTTCTTCCTCTTCTATAATACCAATTATCTGGACGTTTGGGCACTTGATGATATCTAGTTTCTCGTATGTTATCTTCATTTTTCTTGGTTGTTTTCTCAGTCTTTCTAAAAATTTTTTCTAGGTCAGAGATTTTGTCTTCTACATTTGAGATTCAATCTTCTGCATGATCTAATCTACGTTTACTACTTTTGAGGGAAGTTTTAATTTCCTGTATCGCATTCTTTATTTCTAACAGTTCCATTTGATTCTTTTTTTTTGGAGGAGGGGAGAGGTTTTTACTATAAAGTGCATGTGCTCACCAGAAAGACAGAGAGACAGAAAGCAAGAAATCACCTCCCGGGGAGATGGTCATGCCTTAATCCCTTCTCCTCCATTCTCCTCTAGGGATCGTGGGCATACACGTACACACACCTGGTGTAAGTTTAAGCCACCAGGTCCGAGACTTGAACCACAGTCGACTACATGGGAGTCCAGTGACACAGCCTTTACGCCAACTGCTGGTCCCCATTTGGTTCTTTTTTAATGGTGTGTATGTCTTTCAAATTGTGGAAGGACTTCCTCATCTCCAGAAGCTCGTTTTCTCTTTTGCCTCTCATTTAGTTTGGTCACTACAAATATTCTTAATTATTTATCTGCCATTTCTATGACATCCATTGTGTTGTCTGTGGGTGATGAGGAATTGATGTTTTCTTATGGGGGAAGAGTCCTTTTGTTGATTGCTCATATTTCTTGTGCCTCTGTGATGGTTCCTAGTCATCTGGTGATCTATACATTTCTTCCTAAATTATTCACGTATCCGAGCATCCAAAGGTGTGCAGGAGCAGGAAATTGGCGATCTCTCTTCTGCTCTGCCTCCCTGTTGCTCACCAGCACCCCGAACTGTTGTTACTGGTCCTGGGTGACCCAAAGTCCTCCCAGTTTCTAGAAAGTAGGTGCGCCTGAAACTGAGCTGCTGAGCTTCACCTCAGGAGCAAAGACGAGATCACATGGTGCATAATGAGCACCACTTTCTATACTAAACTCCAAAGTCCTGAAAGTTCATGGTGAGGGTGGGGGGAATGATCCATGGGTCCCAGCCGTTAACCCTGCAGTCACAGGCAGCCAAAGGAAACACTTCTTAAAGGTAGGAAATGCTTTACCACAGAACCTAGACCAGAGCATGGCATAAGCAGGCACGGTTAAAGCCAGTTCTTCAAAAACTGTTACACGTGTGGCCACATGGATGAACCTGGAGGACGTTATGTAAATAAAATAGGCCAACACAGAATGATAATACTGTGTGATCTCACTTAGGTATGGGTCCAAACATGTTGAACTCAAAAAGAGAGAACAGTAGTGGCCAGGGTTTGCAGATGGGAAAAACTGGGGGATGTTGCTCAAAGGGTACAAAATTTCAGTTGTAAAACGAACAAGCCCTGAGGATCTAATGTATAGCATGGGCTGTGATGAGTGTGCCAATTAATTTGACTGTGGAAATTATCACACAATGTATACATACATCTGATCATTATCTTGTGACCTTTAATATATTCAATCTTTGTAAATTGAATATTTTGACATTTAAAAGTATTACATATGAATGCTGCTCATAAAGCAGCTTATATTCAATTCCTCAATGATATAAGTATTCAAATAAAGACCAAATGACCAAACATCAGCTAGTAATTCTATAGTTTTTAAACTTCAGGTCACAATAGATTAATGAAACATAAAATCAATTTAGTGGGTACCCAACCAGCATTGACATGTATTACATTCTTTCATTTCTTAAATTCCACACATGCGCACACAGAGGATACAGGACAATAGAGATAAGAGAATAACATTGATAATTAAGATAATCAAACTAAAATTATCAGTATATATCATATATAGTAAGGGTAAATGGGAACTTTTTCAACAATGTGCTTTTGTGCATGTGCGCACACACATGTGTGATTTTTGGTTGTGATGTAAAATGAATTTCTTTACATTATTTGCAATTTAAGAATCCTTGAAACACACATGGTAGAAGAAGAAATTCTTGAGGTGAGTGGGAAGTTAGATGTAATGACCCCAAGTTTCCATCTAACACTTGGTCGATAATTCTGGAATTCTCAGAACTAAGGAATAAAAAAATTTAGCTTCTTCCAAGACTGAGGAGATGATGTATTATTCAACACTGCTGAAATACTCACATACAACACTCGCCCCTCCAGACAGTGAGTAATTACAAACACATTGCATGACAGTGTTTATCAGCTCAAGTGAGTAGGCAATAAGGAAGCAAAATCTACAAACTCTTCCATTATTGTTAACAAGAAAGTAGTATTTCTGTGGTTTAGGCCACAAATTTAATGAATATCAACTATCAGCCTATTTCAATTTCTAGACAGAGTGGCATTGTAATCAGTAAAGTTTGTAAACCTCTTACCCTCAGTTTCTCTTAGGGAACTTTCATTTATGCTAATAAAATCCTCAGTTGTAGG
Organism: Tupaia belangeri chinensis; assembly: GCF_000334495.1. Classification (NCBI taxonomy): domain Eukaryota; kingdom Metazoa; phylum Chordata; class Mammalia; order Scandentia; family Tupaiidae; genus Tupaia; species Tupaia belangeri. The sequence continues at coordinate 1,594,148 of NW_006159608.1, read as the reverse complement.
TCTCTTATCACCAATAATATTTTCAGCAAAGCATTGGTGCCAACTCTGGGTCTACAACACAACATCATGCATGACATGGAGACAGGGACACAATGTGACTGCAGAAAACTAGAACTCCTCTTAAAAATTCCACACATTTAAAAATGAATTAGGGTTTTTTCCTCTTAAAAGATGAAGTGTTACCACTTGGCAAGGAGTTCTATGAGTAGTATATTATTACAAATATATTTAGCTTTTTTGGAATAAAATGACTGAAACTAAAATAATCTGGTTAGGTCATTAACTCTGCAACTGTTCAACTCATAAGTGCAGTGGTTCAACTTAAAAATAAGTTAATATTTATTGAGCATAAATTATGCACCAGGCATATTGGTGAATGCTGTGTGTTGGCAGAAAAATCTATCAGACATAGTTTGGGTCATGAAAGTCTCAAGGATGTACAATTTAACAGTGGGAATAGACTACACCCAAATAACAAAAACAGAGGGCAGACAAAATGGCAAGGATTTGTCTTTTCTGAGTAAAAGCATTTTCAGATGAGATGAGAGATACAGACTCCTTGCCAGAAAAACTTATGTTTATGTACACATGTATGCACAGTGCAATGAAAGTTCTACGGTAAAGAATGAATCTTGGGACCAGCAGTTGGCATAATGGCTATGTCACTGGACTCTCAAGTAGTCAATCACGGCTAGAGTCCCAGACCTGGTGGCTTAAACTCACGCCAGGCACGTGTGCATGCATGCCCAAGATCCCAAGAGGAGAATGGAGGAGAAGGGATTGCAGCGTGGCCATCCCCCCGGGGGGTGATTTCTCGCTTTCTGTCTCTCTGTCTCTCTCTGTCTGTCTGGCGAGCACACGCACCCTATAGCAAGAGTCTCTCCAAAAAATAAATAAATAAAAAATGAAAAAATAAGAATGACTCTCTAAGCTAATCCCTTTTAACTAATCTCCTCTTTATCAAGTCATTGTTTTAATTAGCGTTCTTTATTTTCTTTTTAAAACAAAATATCAACTGAGACCAAGGTACGCGGAAGTTCTTGGCCCATAGGCTACAATCTCTGTACTTAGGCTCATGTCATGTGAGAGTTACACAGATCAGGGCCAGTGGAATCTGCTCCGTGGGAGTCGCATGGGTTGCCATACAATACCACACACTGACTGGTTAAACCACGGAAAGCTATGTTCTTACAGTTCTGGAGCTAGAAGTCCAAGGTCAAAGTCCTAACCAGTGTATGAATCATGCAGTTTGTTCAAGAGAATGCAAATGAAGGTAAGACAAATATGAGCTCTGTAGTAGAAGAATGATCCCTCCAAAGATGACCACTTCCTCATCTCCAGAACCCATAAATATGTTAGATTACATAGCGAAGGGGGAGTTAAGGCTGCATGTGGAATGAAGGTTGCTAATCAGCTGTCTTTAGAATAAAAGTGTCCTGAATTAATTACCTAAGTGGGCCAGAGGTATTCAAATGCACTCTTTTATTTTTTTATTTTTATTTTTATTTTTTTTGGAGAGGTTTTTGCTATAGGGTACGTGTGCCCACCAGAAAGACAGAGAGATAGAAAGCGAGCAATCATCCCCCAAGGGGGATGGCCACACTGCAATCCCTTCTCCTCCATTCTCCTTTCAGGATCTTGGGCACACGCGCCGGGCATGAGTATAAGCCACCAGGTCTGGGACTTGAACCACTGTCAACCACATGGGAGTCCAGTGACATAGCCATTACACCAACTGCTGCTCCCTCAAATGCATTCTTTTTTTTTTTTTTTTTTTTTGTTCACTTGCTATCTTTCTCTATCCTCTTCTCTTTTTTTTTTTT
>NW_006159608.1:1575595-1590961 GCF_000334495.1 Tupaia belangeri chinensis | reverse complement strand
GCGCTGGGGCAGGGCGTGAGCCCCACCCCTCAAATGCATTCTTAAAAAGAGGGAGAAGCTGAAAGAAGCTACAGAACTGAGAGCAGCACAAGAAGGAATCATTGAGCTCTTACTGTCTATAAAGATGGAGGAAGAGGACCTTAAGAAATCTGACAGCCAAGAAATTTATTCTCCCTTAAAGCTTCCAGAAAGCAGCACAGCCTGTCCAGTGAGACCTGTGTTGACATTCTAAACCTACAGGTTTATAAAATAATGAATTTGTGTTGTTTTAAGTCATTAACTTGATGGTGATTTATTATAGGAAAAATAGAAAACTAAAATAAATCCCTTTTTTTTTCTGTAAGAACTAAGTGAAAAACTTGATAATAAGTTGTGTTAAATACTTTTTGCTATGTTCAATATGGACAAGACTCATTTTAAATTATTGGTGGAGAGAAACTCAGGAAAACTAAAACGTCATCAATAAAAGTATTTCCCGGTATCTAAAATTGAAACTAACAAAACTGGATATCATACATGGTGCATTGTGAATGTGATTTACAGCATTTGTCAGGGTTGTCTGGAGAAGCAGAACCAACCAAATTATGCATTAGTGCATATGAAAGGTCTTCAAAAAGTTTGTGGGGAACCAGCAGTTAGCATAATGGCTATGTCGCTGGACTCCCACGTAGTCGACCGCGGTTCATGTCCTGGACCCAGTGGCTTAAAACTCACGCCGGGCGCGTGTGCGTCGTGCCCAAGATCCCAAGAGGAGAATGGAGGAGAAGGGATTGCGGCGTGACCATCCCCCCCTGGGGGGTGATTTCTCGCTTTCTGTCTCTATGTCTCTGTCTGTCTGGCGAGCGCACGCGCCTTACAGTGAAAATCTCTCCAAAAAAAAAAAAAAAGTTTGTGGAAAATGCATATTATGAGCATGTATTTCAAAGTTTTGGTACCAAAATAGTCTTTTTTTTTTTTTTTTTTTTTAACTGCTAGAGGGTATATGCACTTCACAGTGAAAGGGACAGAGAGAAAACCTCTTAAGGGGACATGATCACACTGGAGTCGTTTTTTTCCTCCACTTCTCCATCCTTTCAGGATTTGGGCACATATCCACTTGTGCTGGCGTATTTTTCAAGCCACCAAGGTCAGGATTCAAGCCGCAGTCAGACATGTGGGACTGGCATAGGCATAGGGCTTACTCATTGAGTCATTGAGCAAGGAGACCTGCCTTAACGTTGCACTTTAATCCCATTTTTCCATAAACTTTTCTGAAGTCTTTGTGTATGTCAATATATTACATATATATATATATTCAATATATCCCTGCATACCAATAGTATATCTATGTGATTTACTATGAAAATGCAATTTATGCAATTATGGAGGCTAAGAAATCCCATAACCTGTCATCTGCAAGCTAGAAATGCAGGAAATCTAATTATATAATTCAGTTAGAGTCTGAATGACTACGAACCATGGAAGCTAATAGTGTAATTCTAATTAAGAGTCAAAGAAGATGAGATCAGGTAACCTAGCTTAAACAGGCAGGCAGAAAGCAAAAACAGGTGAACCTTCCTTCTTCCACATTTTGTTCTATTCAAGCCCTCAGTAGGCTGGATAATGACCACCTACCTTGGTAGACTTTACTGAGCCTCCCAAGTCACATGCTAATTTTGGGCCAGCTGGTGCCATGGTCATTAAGACTGCTTGATTCCACATGGCTGACGCCATTGCCATTGGAGTTCCAAGCCCAGTGGTTTGCAAAACATGCCAGGTGTTTGTGTGTCTGTGCCCAAAATCCTGAAAAGGAGAGACAGAGAAGGGATAACATGACCATTCCCTATGGGGAGGCACTTTCTTGCTTTCTCTCTCTCTTTCTCTCTCTCTCTTTCTTTCTCTCTCCCCCCTCAGCAAGTGCATGTCCTCTGAAAGATTAAAAAAGAAAAAGAATGCTAATATTATCTGGAAATACACTCAGAGATCATCAAAAATAGCTTTTAATCTGGGCACCCTGTGGGTACAGGCGATGAATACACAAAATTAATCATATCAGTTGTAGAAGAAAGGCAAAGTCTATTCCAATTAAATTCATAACAAAGGTTTTAGCCCTACCTAGAAAAATTGATAAGTGAATACACATTTATATATTTTAAATTAAATTAAATGAGTAAGAAATGAATGCTTTTTTGTGTGGGTGAGTCTTCACATTGAAAGATTTTATTTGCTTAAACAACCAACTATCCATCCTTATCGTGTGATGAAAAGACTTTTTCTAGTCACATTTTCTCATATGGCTAACTCAGAACTGAGGAAGCCATAGCAATTTCATAAGATCATATCATCAAAACAGTCAATGGAATGAACTGAGTTGGTTTGTGTCTCAGCGATGGTACTTTATGAATCAATCAACTCAATAGGTATTTATGAGTTACCTGAACAGTGCCTGATAATTTGCTAAGAGCCAAGAGGACAGAGGTGAAAATTGTATAAATGGCTCCTTTCCTTGGGGAGGTGTCTTTCTGAGGGTGGTAGAAAAAATTAATTATGGGGAGAAAACATTGTAAGGTCAGCAGGAGGCAGGGGTCCTGGTCTTTTAGGCAGGGGTGGAAAGGCTTAGCTTGTTACACAATATTAATATTAATGAAAGTAAGAGTAATAAGGACAGTGGCAAGTCCCTACATTTCTCTTGAAGCAGTTTGCTGGGCTTCCCAACAGACCGATTATATGTATTTCAATCTGAGAACAATGCCCTCTAGGATCTTCAGATGTAGAAAACTTTGTATAGGGGTTAAAAGATACAGAATTAGGTTGTTAATAAACAAGTTAGCAAATACATCTTTACTAAAGAATCATTTATTTCATCTTATTTAGTATTTTTTTAATTTTATTTTTGTTTATTTTATCTTATACATTCGATCAGTATACATTACTTAGCTTGTAAAGTGAATTTACCCAAAATAAATACACTTTACACCAGTGCAGTTCAGGATACAATGCATGTTATCATCAACAGGTAATCCATTTCTTTGTCCCATAAATGTCTTGCCTCTCTATTTTTCTCCTAAATGTCTTTCCTCACACTCTTCCTCCTTTCCTATCCTCCTCCCACACTGTCTTTACTATCCTTAACTATTTTCCATACTTCTGTATTCCATAGTCTTTCAGTTTCTGCCATAGAATATGGATGGTCAGTATATGTTAAGTGGAGACATACAATGTCTCTCTTTTATAACCTGGCTTGCCTCACTCAGCAATTAATCTTCCATACATGACCACTTTTTACCAAATGCCAGGATCTTGTTGTTTTGCTTTGTCTTGTTGTTTGTTTGTTTTTATAACCGAGTAGTATTTCATAGAGTGTATGTACCACACTTTTTCAGTCTATTAATCTGTGTGTGGACATTTGGGTTTGTTCCATGCCTTAGCAATTGTGAATAATGCCACAATAAACATAGATGTGCAAGCAGTATTCTGACTCAGCATTCTCCTATCCTTTGGGTAGATACCCAGGAGTGGAATTGCTTGATCATATGGTAGTCCTATTTATAGATCTTTGATGAAGTTCCATGTTGTTCTTCACAGTGGCTGGACTAATTTATGTTCCCACCAACAGTGTAGGAGAGTTCCCCTTTCATCACAGTCTCACCAGAACTTAATCATTTTTTGTTTTTTAAATCTTCACCATTCTGACAGGGGTTAGGTGGTATCTCATTATGGTTTTGATCTGTATCTCCCTTATGGTAAGGGATGTTGAGGATTTTTTCATGTTTTTTCTCTATTCGTATGTCTTCCTTAAAGAGATGTTTTTCAGTTCATTTTCCCATCGTTTAATTTGGTTGATCATATTTTTTCAAGTAAGCTGCTTGAGTTCCCTGTTTTTTAATTTTACTAAAGAAAGAGAGGGAAAATGAGAAAAAGCAAGCCACTATATCTGGGAATCAAACTGTGGTCAGCCATGTGCAAGTCCAGTGCCTTAACCACCATGCTACCAGACACCACCAAAGTTTCAATTTTAAACCCCCTTTAAGACACAGGTATGAGAATTTTCCCCTTTATTTTAAAATAAATTATCTCATTTATTTCTATCTACAAGTATTTTCATAATATTTATGCCTCACATAAATTTGGAGACTACAATGCTTATTTAAGAGTGAACAGTAGGGGGCAGCAGGTAGTGTGGGGGTTAAGGTATTGGAATACTGGACTTGACAGCATAAAGGTCATTCCATGCGTGTGTGTATGGGTGTCCAAAATCCCGAGAAGAGAATGGAGGAGAAGAGATTGTGGTGTGGCCATCCCCCCCGGGAAAGCGATTTCTTATTTTCCCTCTCTCTCTGGTGAGTGTATGCACCCTATGGCAAAAACCTAAAAATAATAATAAAAACAAAGAAGTGACCATTAGGAAACAGTAAATTGTACTAGAACATTCTCTGGTTATGTATTTGGTAGCCTGTGTTCTCCTTTGAGACTAAATGAAAAAATCTAAACTTTTTAAAGACATAAGTCTGTAAGGGAAAAAAGTATGAAAGAAGAAATGTAGACTATATTTAGAGACGGAGAGAATAACTGGCAACTAATTTGTAAAACTCCAAAATATTGAATCCTGAGTAGGCAATGGCAAAAGCCAGAGGTAACCAGATTTATGTGATGGGAAATAGAAGTTAGCAAAATGTCCAAAAAAACTGATAGTACCATGATCTTTTGGAAGTGAGGAAAAGGGAGGGCTAAAGACAGAACTAGTTGTTTATTTAAACAATCCTCTTCATCATCTCACTGAAATACAATTGGAGGAGAAGACTTTAAAGGAGATAAATGGAGAATCTATGATACTAGAAAAACATGATTTATATTAAACACTGGGATATTAAAGTACTTATATTAAATATCGAGAATCTCAGCTAAGCTTGTGACTTCCAGACTAAAATATTAATTTCCCCCTCCAGAGAAATCTGATCAGCTCAAGATAGGGAAAAAAATAAACACACAAACAAACAAAAACATAACCAACATTTGGAAATCTCTGAGAAAAACGTCTAGTCAGATAATCCTTCAATGTGGTCCACGGGAAACATGCCCCACAAGCCCAGAGACTTTTAGTCTACAAAATTTAAATGTTTGGGGAGAACTAAGAATTTGCTAATGTCAAGAAAAGACATTAAAAAACTATTACAAATGGGTATTCTCAAATACATAGGAACAAAATTTTCAGCAAAATATAAATTAAATGAATCCAACAGATACAGAATGGATAACTGGAAAAATGATTGCCAACTGGGATGTTATCTTAACATTTGAGAATTAACGGATGTTACTGACTATATCTTCAGACTAAATGAGAAGATTTAGGTAATCATCCCAATAGATACGGGACAATCATCTGATGAAGTTTAATATTAATTCAAAATTAAGAAGAAAAGCTCTCACCAAAAGAGAAATAGACAGTAACTCTTAAGCTAATAAGGAACATCTACAAATATATTATATCGGCTTGTTGGAAAAGTCATGAAGCTTTTTTATTTTTTTTATTTTTTGAGAGATTTTCACCAAAGACAGAGAGACAAAAAATGAGAAAATGAGAAATTACTCTCCAGGGGAATGCCCACAATATAATCCTTTCTCATCCATTCTCCTCTTGGGGTTTTGGGCAACCACACACATATGCCTGACATGAGTTTCAAGTAGCCAGGTCCAGGATTTGAACCATAGTCAAACATGTGGGAGTCCAGTGCCACAACCACTATGCCACCTGCTAACCCTAGTCAAGATGCATTTTTGCAACATAGAAAAACAGAAAAATGGATCATGACTTTTCTGGCAACCCAATACGTACAACTTCAAAAAGTTCATGGAAATGCATATTATGAAAAAACTATGCATGAATTTCAGTATTTTATTGCACCAAAATTAATTTGTACTTTTTTTCATGAACTTTTTGAAATTCCTGTGTGTCTGTGTGTGTGTGTGTTGATGTGTACTATGATAACAAGAGACTAAAAGCTATCCATCAGTCAGTGATGGTATATGAAAAACAGTCCTTAGGCAGCTCAGCAGTGAATCCAGCCTGAGCCTGTCCATAAATCCATTCTGCTTTCCTAGACCTCTGAGCCTGTGATGAGAGGGACAGTCTTGAAAATCTGAAAGGTCCTCAGGGTCGTTCGTCTTTGCCTTGATGAAAAGCACCTGGTTCTCATTTATCCATGCTAATCTTTTAACAAGCTGTCACTAAGCTAAACCTTTAGCAGTTTTCTACCCTAGAAATGTTCTTTCATTGTATAATATATGACCAGGTTGTAAATTTTTCAAATCATTCTATTTTTCTTCCCTTTTCATTGTAATTTTTATGTGTAGGCCACCCTTTTGCTCCCATAATTCAGCATAAGCAAAAAGTAATCACAGAGTGGGGCCAGCAGGTGGCATAGTAGTTAAGGCGCTGAACTCCCACATGATCAATTGTGGTTTGAGTCCCAGACTCGGCAGCTTGAAAATCAAGTCAGACACATGTGTGTGCATGCCCAAAATTCCAGGAAGATAATAAAGGAGAAGGGATGGCCATCGCTCCAGGGTCTGGTTTCTCACTTTCCCTCTCACTGTCGCTCTCTAGTGAATATATGCACCCTATGGCAAAAACCTTAAAAATAAAAAGTAATCACATAGGTCCTTCTATATTTGCTTAGAAATTTCATTTGCCAGTTATTCATCACTCTTATAATTAGCATTCCACAAAGTTCTAGGGTATGGGCACAATCCAGCCAAATTCTTTGCAATGTTATAATAAGAGTGACTGCGAGGACCAGCTCAGCATGAACACATTTCTCTGAGTGGGGAAGGCTGTGGATTAGAAATAGACGCAATAACAAACACACAAAGACACACAAGTATAGAAAAGCGAGGATCGGGTGGGCACAGCTTCTCTGATGGAGAAGTTGCGACCAGAACCAACCTCAGGTTTATTCTTTTAAAGGGCAGAAAATGGGGGAAGGGGGAAATGGGATGCAAAAGGGATGGGAAAGAAGGAAGTGGAATGCAAAGAGAATAAGGGAGGAGAAATCAGAAGGCAAAGCCAGTTGTTCTTTGGATATAAATTGTCTGAAGATGTGAAAATGACTGGCACCATATACCTTTTCTGATCTTTTTGGGGGGACAATTTGATAAACGCACCTGACTTCCTTTAGCCGGATACTGGGCAGTATCAGGTATTGGGTATCAACAATAGCAGGAAGACAACCATTGACAACAGGCAGGTACTGCTTTCATATGTAGATGCTTCTCAACGGCCCCCGCTAGAGTAGCTTATGGAAGCATGTTTCTACATGTGTCTACAGACCAAATGTTTTAATCACGTGTTTTCAAATTGGCTGCTCTCCACAAATAATCTTTTCCTGGACCAGCACTTGGCATAATGGTTATGTTGCTGGACTCCCATGTGGTCGACTGCAGTTCGAATCCCAGATCTGGTGGCTTAAACTCGTGCCCAGCATGTGTGCATGCATGCCCAAGATCCTGAGAGGAGAATGGAGGAGAAGGGACTATGGTGTGGCCATCACCCCTGGGGGGTAATTTCTTGCTTTCTGTCTCTGTCTCTCACTGTCTTTCTGGCGAGTGCACATGCCCTATAGCAAAAATTTCTCCAAAAAAAATTTTTTTAAAAAAATAATTACCTTTTCTCCAATTTCCAGTAAGGCTCGTCATTTTCATCTAATATCTTGTTGTAATAGCTATTACTCTCCATATTTCCACCATCATTCTAGTCATGCTCTCTTAATCAGGTTCTAGGAAGTTCCCCTTTATACCTAGTATATTCTTTTTGCAACCTTCCACCAGAATCTAAGCATGCTCCTCCAAGTTCTTTTAACCTCTGGCCATTACTGCCCACTACTCAGCTGCTCGCACAACATTATCAAAGTTGCTTGCACATTTTCAGGTATTCATTATTAATAGTACCTCACTCCTTCAGAACCAATTTTCTGTTTTAGTCCATTCTCTGTTCTTTAATAACTGAGAACCTGAAACTGGGTGATGTGTAAGAATAAATAACATTGTAAGTTATTTATAATACAAGCTACTTGTTTATAGCAAATTAGTCAAGGACAGGGTTGCAACAATAATAATAATAATAAAGAACACAGTAAATAAGAGAAAAAATAATATGGCGGGACCAGTAGTTCAGATGGTGTTAACTCCAAAGAAGCAAGAAGACACGTTATGGGGAGATGGAAATAGTCTACATCTTAGTCATGGTGGTATTAGCATATGCGTATATGTTTGTCAAAACTTATTAAACTGTATACTCTTGAAGACTGAGCTTTATTGTATAAAATTTTTATTTCAGGGGTTAGCAGGTGGCATAGTAGTTAAGGTGATGAACTCCCACATGGTCACCTGCAGTTCAAGTCCTGGACCCAGCAGCTTGAAACTCACACAGGGCACATGTGCATGCGCACCCAAACTCCTGAGAGGAGAATAGAGGAGAAGGGAATGTGGCATGGCTATCCCTCCTTGGGGGTGATTTCTCACTTTCTGCCTCTCTGTCTCTCCAGTGAGTACACATGCCCTACAGCAAAAACCTCTCAAAATATTTTTTTTGCTAAATTATATTTAAAAGAAAAATAGTTGGTGTGATCTAGTCAACTTTAAGGCAAGAAGCTTTACTAAAGCTAAAGAGATGAAAGGTATACTATACTTGAAGATATAGTATTTATAAATGTGTATTAACAATATGGCCTCAAGATATCTAAACTAGTGGGACCAGCAGTTGGCGTAATGGCTATGTCACTGGACTCCCATGTAGTCGACCACAGTTCGAGTACTGGACCTGGTGGCTTAAAACTCACACCCGGCGCGTGTGCGTGCATGCCCAAGATCCCTAGAGGAGAATGGAGGAGAAGGGATTGTGGTGTGGCCATCCCCCCTGGGGGGTGATTTCTCGCTTTGTGTCTCTGTCTCTCTCTGTCGTTCTGGCGAGCGCATGCACCCTATAGCAAAAACCTCTCAAAAAAACAAAAAAAAAGAAAAAAAAATCTAAGGTAGTAATCATTAACAGAGTCAAAGAAAAATATGCAAATCCACAATCATAATGGTGGATATTATAATAGCTCTCTTAATAAATGAAAGAACAAGTAGACAAAATTAGTACAGATGTAAAAGTTTTGGCAGTATAGTTAACAGAATTGACTAGATTTATTTATCTAGAACTCTGGACCCAAAAACTGCACAACATACTTGGTTTCAAATATACATGTGGAACATTTACCAATATTTAAAAATAAAACAAGTCTAAAAACTTTACAAAGACTGAGATAATATAGACTGTATTCTGTCCATTGTACAATTAAACTGAAAATTAATAACTAAAAACTATGAAATATCCATATTCTATAATAAACAAATATACTTTCAAATAACTTATAAGTCAAAGAAAAAATTACATGGGAATTTCAAATTATTTTTGAAGTGATAATAAAAACACACTATATCAAAATTTCTGGAATGCAGATAACTTGTGGTTAGAGGAAAATTTGTATTCTATCAGAAAAAGAGAAAAGGTTGGATATCAATGATCTAAACAATCTCTGTAAGTTCTTTCGAAAAACAAAAAAAATAGAAAATTAAAAAATCATGAGAGAAAAATCAATGACTAGGAAAAAACATACAACAATGAGAATCAACAATGTCAGATTTTGTTAGTTGAAGGAATCAATATAACTGATAAACTCCTGAAAAAATAGGTAAGATAAAAAGACAAAGTCAAGGGAACCAACAGTTAGCGTAATAGCTATGTCGCTGGACTCCCACGTAGTTGACCATGGTTCGCGTCCTGGACCCAGTGGCTTAGAACTCATGCTGGGCGCATGTGTGTGCGTGCCCAAGATCCCGAGAGGAGAATGGAGGAGAAGGGATTGCGGTGTGACCATCCCCCCTGGGGGGGGTGATTTCTCGCTTTCTGTCTCTATGTCTCTCTCTGTCTGGCGAGCGCACACGCCCTATAGCAAAAACCTCTCAAAAAAAAAAAAAGAAAAAAAAAGACAAAGTCAAATAACTAACATCAGAAACTAAAGAGAAAAAAGGGAAAAGTCTAGAAGAGAAAAAAATTTAATATGATAGTGATTGCCTAGAGTTGAGGATGTAGGATGCTATTGACTGGCCAGGAGCACAAAGAAAAGATTCTTTATCTTATTTGTTGTGACGTTGACCCATGTATGCACATTTGCTCAAAGCCTATGAATTGTACACTTAAAACTTATTCACACTATTGCATGTAAATTATACTTCAATAAAGTTTACTTCAAAGAATAAGGATTGAAAAAGCAAGGGGAAATTGCCATTATTCAAAAATATGATTATGAATGTAGAGAAACCCAGAAAAACAACAGATAAGGTATTGAAATTAATAAATTACTATAGCAAGATTAGATCTACCAGTCTCACTATACAATCAACATAACAAAATCAATTATATTTCTAATTACCAACCACACACAGAAAATGAAATCTAAGCGAAGATACTATTTACGATAGCATCATAGAATACTCCGTGGGTTAGCTGTCAATAGAGTTTATACAGTCACTGTAAGCTAGTCAATGAATATTGACATTAGTTTCTAGTAAAATTATCTTCTGTAATAATTACTTCTCTTATCATAGAAGTATAATGGTAGGTCGAGGAAATGTGATGACATTAGAGGAACAAACTAGAAAGAGAGCTATCTACTAAATCTTCAGTAATTGGAAAGAAGAGGATGATGGTCCAAACAGATCAAGAAGTACAATATAGGCCATTTATTTAGATACATAGGGCTAAATACAACATAACAATTTAATTCTTAAGCTATGTACATGGATAGTTTTGATAAAAATTTAAAATTTAAAATGACATCTTGATATCTGGAATCAGAGGCCCCGAGTTTGAAGTTTGTTTTCCCTGTTTTCTATCACGCAACATTGGCTGAGTCACGTAACATTCTCCAGGCCTAGGTATTTCTTTTTTAATCTGTAAGATGAGGAATAATAGTATATATTTCAAAGAATTATCATGGACATTAAAATGGGCAAAAGTAGTCAGGGAAACAAAATGCTTGAAATAAGAATCGCTATAGCAAAAAAAAAAAAAAAAAAAAAAGAGTGTAACCAATTCTACATCTAAGAGGCAAGCAGTGCGGATTAGGGTTGGGGACGCAGGAATACAATTTAGGTAATAGGTAGAAAAAGTAACAATACAGGGCAGTCAGTCCCCTCTTAGAGCCTATAGAGGTAGAAAGACATGAAAGAGTAGAGGAAGATGTGGAATAGACAGGTCTTCGTTTATCAGTATGTCTTAATGGACAGTGGTCATTTTATTTGCTTTTCCAGAATCTTGAACCCCTTTGTATGTGTATGGGACTTAGTGGGAGGCAAGACCAGTCTGCAAACTGTGGCAGCGTTAGTGGTGTCAGTTCAATGTCTAGCAGCTAGTAATGACTCCACCGTGTACCTCCACAGGAGTTTACACTGGTCCCATTTTTACTCGCCTATTTCCTGGGTCTGATTCTTCAACTTCCTTGTTAATTCTTGAATTCTTTTGTTTTTTCTCAATAAACTCTTCTGCCCAATTCATCCTGAATCCATTTCTGCTGCTTGTAACTAAGAATAGTGTTAGACACATGAGTCCATGCAAAAGATGATCTGGATTTGAACGTGGAGGAAACAAGAGGCTGGAAATAAATTGGATTACTTTGACAAAGGAGATGAATTAAAAAAAAAACTTCATTTTTTTTCTCACTGAGAGAAGGGGTGAGAAAAGGAAAAAGAAAATAGGAAGAAGACAAAGAAAACGGCCAAGTATCATGAGTGGCTAAAGTTCATTGAAGAGAGAGAGTCTGGTAGCTAGCCTTCTGTTTTGAGTGACTTGCATTGCTAATGTGTAATCCCCATTTCCAACAGGCCTGACAGCTAAACCAAGATACTCACATGGGTCTCACGCGTGGATATTTTTGATAAAAATCAAGCAAGAAGGAGGTTTAATGTAGAATAGAACGAAGTTAGCCTTGACTGACCATTGTGATCATTTAGAGCCAAACTGACTTAGGATCAGTAGAGGATTTAGAGATAATTAGAAAAGCCTTCAACTCATTCCATTCCACCCCCATCCTTCAGAGGCTGGAAAAGATGAAAAACTCTCCTGGTATACAGAATAATATTAGTCTTTTCACTTGAATTAAAAATTACAGACCACTTTAGCTGAAATTTAGGTTCAAAAAAAGAACTGATCAGAAAAAAAAGAAACTGAATTTTCCTCAAGGATGATATTTGAAGGCTGTCTAAAAACCTGCAATTTTTTCTCTATTTTCTGAGCCTAGTTGGTAAGAGCTAGGGTGGCCTCTATTTAGAGTAATCCAAGTGGCTCAAAGATGGGATAGTATCTTTGGATCTTAACATCTTTAGAACAATAGCACCAGGAATTAACTAAAAAGCAAAGGCTAGTTTCCCTGGAAAAAGTAAGGGTCAAAATCAAGGAATCTGGGGGCCAGCAGGTGGCATGGTGCTAAAGCACTGGATTCACAGATGACCAGCCACGGTTCTAGTCCCATCCTGGCAGCCTGCTCTCTCACTTTCCCTCTGTCTCTGTCTCTGTCTCTCTCTCTCTGTGTCTGATGAACACAGGTGCCCTGCATAAAATTCGAAAATAATAATGATAAATCAATTTTTTTTTTTTTAAGTCAGAGAATCTGGGCTCAAAAACTATTGAGAACCAAGGCACGAGCCTGGTGCCAGGAGCAGAGAAAGGAGCCCCTGGGTTACTGACCATGTGGAAAAGGAGGGGCTGGGCTCACCTTTGTTACTCCCTGGGAGGTTCTGGCTGGCATGGACTCCGTCTTAAGGAAGACGGTTGTGATCTACAGTGAAATGTCCATCGCCTACGAGAGTGCTGAGCCTAACCATGTGCCCTGCACTTACGTCAGGTCACATCTGCTCTCTAAATCACCCAGCACATTTCTTCCTGCTTCTACAGAGTATGGAAGTATATGGGTATGTACCTTCCTCCAAAATTCATCTTACAGACCAACTTATTCTGCTTTTCTTAATAGTCCTTGTCTCCATGGCCTTAGCATTAATATGCTATATTTCTTCAATTATATATTAATGTGATATTTGTCAGTAAAATCAGGCTGGTCCCACAGCACAGCAGTTAAGTTTTGCACAAAAAAGCTGAATCCCACATGACCAGCCAGTTTGGAGTTCCAGGTCTAGCAACTTGAAAACCACATCGGGCATGCACGTGTGTACTCAGGATTCTGATGAGATGGAGAATTAGAAGGAAAAAGATTGTGGTATGCCCAGGCCCCACTGGGAGTGTGTGTGGGGGGGCAATTTCTATCTCATTCTCTTACGCATGTCAAATATATATACTTATAAATATATTATATATATTTATATCTAAAACAAGAAAACATACATATGTGCACCTCTCACACATATATGTTTTTATTTATATAATATATATAATTTTATATTATATACATATATTATCAAAGATATATATTTATATATATTATATATGTATATAATATAGATATATCTTTAATAATATATATTATATGTGTGTATGTGTATATATTATATATATCTGAAATGGACTGAAAATTTTCATGGGTGGCCAGTCTAGTATACCTTTCTAGATTATCTATGCCTTTTATTATCTTTGAATTCTTTTACTACTCTGTAAATTGTAGAGTACTAATAATAATGCAAATTATTCTTGTTTAGATAAATATGAAGAAATTGTGTACAATGGAATGCAATTAACTAGTGTCCTGAGGATATTAACCAATTTTTATATATTAAAAAAATTTATGAAGTTCCAGACACCAGGCGGCCTGAGGCTACAGGCCCAACCGCCCAGACCTTTGCATATCCCCACTCCTGCTCCTCCTTGGACCCCAGGTTGGTAGCATGTGACTTTAAGATGAACTCATACCCTACCCCATCCACACGCCGGATTGAGACGGCCAGAAGTTCTGGACACCAGGTAGCCTGAGGCTGCAGGCCTGACTGCCCCAGACCTGTCACTCATCCTCTGGTTCTTCACCACTTGCCTTTGAAATCTCTGAATTTTAGTGATTGGAATAGTGTGCGGTGCTGCGCAATTTCTTTTTTTGTTTTGTTATTCTTTGCTCTTGAGGTGTTGCTTATTAGGTCAGTTGGAGGCTCACCACTCCTTAGAAACAGGGAGGACTTTGGGCCATCCAGGACTAGTGGCAACAGTTAATGGTAATTGTGAGCAATAGGTAGGACAACCATAAGATAAATCATCAATTTTCTAATCCTGTACAACTTTTAACACTCAGAGATAGCTTTAATAAGTTAAGTAGCAACATATAGATTACCTGATGAGCAATTGCAGAGGCTCAAGAAATATGAGCAACCAAAAAAAGGCCTCTCCCTCAAGGGAAATCCTCAAGCCTACATCAACCACAGTCAACACAATAGAAATCATGGACATGTCTGATAAGGAATTCAGAATATTTGTTGTGACCAAGCTAACTGAGGTGGAAGAGAAAAGAGACAAGGAACTCTAGGAGATGAGGAAGTCGTTTCATGATGTAAAAGAAGAAACGGATACCTTAAACAAGAATGAGATGGAACTTCTAGGGTTGAAGAATGTGATACAGGAAATTAAAACCTCCCTTGAAAGTATTAAAAGTAGGTTAGACCAGGCAGAAGATCAAATCTCTAACATGGAAGACAAAACATCTAAACTAGAAAAAAGCATCAAGAAGAAAAAGAACCATGAAAAATGAGGATAATATACGAAGAATACTGGATACCATCAAGTGTCCCAACATCCCCAGAAGAGGGAGAAAACTTTCCAAACCTAGAAAGGCATTCAAATATCCAGACCCAAGAAAAACATAGGACCCCAACTAGAATCAACCCAAGAAGATCCTCTCCAGGACACATCATAGCCAGACTGGCAAAAACAACAGACAAAGACAAGATACTAAAGTTGGCAAGAGGGAAACATCAAGTTACTTACAAAGGTCACCCCATATGGCTAACATCAGAACTCTCAGCGGGAACGATGCAGGCAAGGAAAGAATGGGGAAACATAGTCAAGGTATTGAGTGAAAAACAATTTCAACCAAGAATACCATACCCGGCAAAATTATCATTCATATGGGAAAAAAAGATAAAAACATTCTCAGATAAACAAAATTTGAAGGAATTTACCAACTCCAGACCAGCTCTTCAAGAGGCTCTGAAGGGAGTGCTATACCAGGAAAACAAACTAGTCAGACAGACAGTTATACAAGAACATAAAGCAACCAAGAAAAGGGCTCACTTAACGATAGGATCAGGTACGGAAATATCGATAATTACATTGAATGTCAATGGATTAAATTCTCCAAT
>NW_006159608.1:1565988-1569792 GCF_000334495.1 Tupaia belangeri chinensis | reverse complement strand
GAAAAAAAAAAAAAAAAAAAAAGAGTGTAACCAATTCTACATCTAAGAGGCAAGCAGTGCGGATTAGGGTTGGGGACGCAGGAATACAATTTAGGTAATAGGTAGAAAAAGTAACAATACAGGGCAGTCAGTCCCCTCTTAGAGCCTATAGAGGTAGAAAGACATGAAAGAGTAGAGGAAGATGTGGAATAGACAGGTCTTCGTTTATCAGTATGTCTTAATGGACAGTGGTCATTTTATTTGCTTTTCCAGAATCTTGAACCCCTTTGTATGTGTATGGGACTTAGTGGGAGGCAAGACCAGTCTGCAAACTGTGGCAGCGTTAGTGGTGTCAGTTCAATGTCTAGCAGCTAGTAATGACTCCACCGTGTACCTCCACAGGAGTTTACACTGGTCCCATTTTTACTCGCCTATTTCCTGGGTCTGATTCTTCAACTTCCTTGTTAATTCTTGAATTCTTTTGTTTTTTCTCAATAAACTCTTCTGCCCAATTCATCCTGAATCCATTTCTGCTGCTTGTAACTAAGAATAGTGTTAGACACATGAGTCCATGCAAAAGATGATCTGGATTTGAACGTGGAGGAAACAAGAGGCTGGAAATAAATTGGATTACTTTGACAAAGGAGATGAATTAAAAAAAAAACTTCATTTTTTTTCTCACTGAGAGAAGGGGTGAGAAAAGGAAAAAGAAAATAGGAAGAAGACAAAGAAAACGGCCAAGTATCATGAGTGGCTAAAGTTCATTGAAGAGAGAGAGTCTGGTAGCTAGCCTTCTGTTTTGAGTGACTTGCATTGCTAATGTGTAATCCCCATTTCCAACAGGCCTGACAGCTAAACCAAGATACTCACATGGGTCTCACGCGTGGATATTTTTGATAAAAATCAAGCAAGAAGGAGGTTTAATGTAGAATAGAACGAAGTTAGCCTTGACTGACCATTGTGATCATTTAGAGCCAAACTGACTTAGGATCAGTAGAGGATTTAGAGATAATTAGAAAAGCCTTCAACTCATTCCATTCCACCCCCATCCTTCAGAGGCTGGAAAAGATGAAAAACTCTCCTGGTATACAGAATAATATTAGTCTTTTCACTTGAATTAAAAATTACAGACCACTTTAGCTGAAATTTAGGTTCAAAAAAAGAACTGATCAGAAAAAAAAGAAACTGAATTTTCCTCAAGGATGATATTTGAAGGCTGTCTAAAAACCTGCAATTTTTTCTCTATTTTCTGAGCCTAGTTGGTAAGAGCTAGGGTGGCCTCTATTTAGAGTAATCCAAGTGGCTCAAAGATGGGATAGTATCTTTGGATCTTAACATCTTTAGAACAATAGCACCAGGAATTAACTAAAAAGCAAAGGCTAGTTTCCCTGGAAAAAGTAAGGGTCAAAATCAAGGAATCTGGGGGCCAGCAGGTGGCATGGTGCTAAAGCACTGGATTCGCAGATGACCAGCCACGGTTCTAGTCCCATCCTGGCAGCCTGCTCTCTCACTTTCCCTCTGTCTCTGTCTCTGTCTCTCTCTCTCTGTGTCTGATGAACACAGGTGCCCTGCATAAAATTCGAAAATAATAATGATAAATCAATTTTTTTTTTTTTAAGTCAGAGAATCTGGGCTCAAAAACTATTGAGAACCAAGGCACGAGCCTGGTGCCAGGAGCAGAGAAAGGAGCCCCTGGGTTACTGACCATGTGGAAAAGGAGGGGCTGGGCTCACCTTTGTTACTCCCTGGGAGGTTCTGGCTGGCATGGACTCCGTCTTAAGGAAGACGGTTGTGATCTACAGTGAAATGTCCATCGCCTACGAGAGTGCTGAGCCTAACCATGTGCCCTGCACTTACGTCAGGTCACATCTGCTCTCTAAATCACCCAGCACATTTCTTCCTGCTTCTACAGAGTATGGAAGTATATGGGTATGTACCTTCCTCCAAAATTCATCTTACAGACCAACTTATTCTGCTTTTCTTAATAGTCCTTGTCTCCATGGCCTTAGCATTAATATGCTATATTTCTTCAATTATATATTAATGTGATATTTGTCAGTAAAATCAGGCTGGTCCCACAGCACAGCAGTTAAGTTTTGCACAAAAAAGCTGAATCCCACATGACCAGCCAGTTTGGAGTTCCAGGTCTAGCAACTTGAAAACCACATCGGGCATGCACGTGTGTACTCAGGATTCTGATGAGATGGAGAATTAGAAGGAAAAAGATTGTGGTATGCCCAGGCCCCACTGGGAGTGTGTGTGGGGGGGCAATTTCTATCTCATTCTCTTACGCATGTCAAATATATATACTTATAAATATATTATATATATTTATATCTAAAACAATAAAACATACATATGTGCACCTCTCACACATATATGTTTTTATTTATATAATATATATAATTTTATATTATATACATATATTATCAAAGATATATATTTATATATATTATATATGTATATAATATAGAGTGTATGTGTATATATTATATATATCTGAAATGGACTGTAAATTTTAATGGGTGGCCAGTCTAGTATACCTTTCTAGATTATCTATGCCTTTTATTATCTTTGAATTCTTTTACTACTCTGTAAATTGTAGAGTACTAATAATAATGCAAATTATTCTTGTTTAGATAAATATGAAGAAATTGTGTACAATGGAATGCAATTAACTAGTGTCCTGAGGATATTAACCAATTTTTATATATTAAAAAAATTTATGAAGTTCCAGACACCAGGCGGCCTGAGGCTACAGGCCCAACCGCCCAGACCTTTGCATATCCCCACTCCTGCTCCTCCTTGGACCCCAGGTTGGTAGCATGTGACTTTAAGATGAACTCATACCCTACCCCATCCACACGCCGGATTGAGACGGCCAGAAGTTCTGGACACCAGGTAGCCTGAGGCTGCAGGCCTGACTGCCCCAGACCTGTCACTCATCCTCTGGTTCTTCACCACTTGCCTTTGAAATCTCTGAATTTTAGTGATTGGAATAGTGTGCGGTGCTGCGCAATTTCTTTTTTTGTTTTGTTATTCTTTGCTCTTGAGGTGTTGCTTATTAGGTCAGTTGGAGGCTCACCACTCCTTAGAAACAGGGAGGACTTTGGGCCATCCAGGACTAGTGGCAACAGTTAATGGTAATTGTGAGCAATAGGTAGGACAACCATAAGATAAATCATCAATTTTCTAATCCTGTACAACTTTTAACACTCAGAGATAGCTTTAATAAGTTAAGTAGCAACATATAGATTACCTGATGAGCAATTGCAGAGGCTCAAGAAATATGAGCAACCAAAAAAAGGCCTCTCCCTCAAGGGAAATCCTCAAGCCTACATCAACCACAGTCAACACAATAGAAATCATGGACATGTCTGATAAGGAATTCAGAATATTTGTTGTGACCAAGCTAACTGAGGTGGAAGAGAAAAGAGACAAGGAACTCTAGGAGATGAGGAAGTCGTTTCATGATGTAAAAGAAGAAACGGATACCTTAAACAAGAATGAGATGGAACTTCTAGGGTTGAAGAATGTGATACAGGAAATTAAAACCTCCCTTGAAAGTATTAAAAGTAGGTTAGACCAGGCAGAAGATCAAATCTCTAACATGGAAGACAAAACATCTAAACTAGAAAAAAGCATCAAGAAGAAAAAGAACCATGAAAAATGAGGATAATATACGAAGAATACTGGATACCATCAAGTGTCCCAACATCCCCAGAAGAGGGAGAAAACTTTCCAAACCTAGAAAGGCATTCAAATATCCAGACCCAAGAAAAACATAGGACCCCAACTAGAATCAACCCAAGAAGATCCTCTCCA
>NW_006159608.1:1563750-1564396 GCF_000334495.1 Tupaia belangeri chinensis | reverse complement strand
TCATTCCCAAAACAGATAAGGACATGACAAAAAAGGAAAACTACAGACCAATACCATTGATGAATATAGATGCAAAAATTCTCAAGATATTTGCAAATTGTATTCAACAACATATAACAAAGATTATTCATCACAACCAGGTAGGCTTTATCCCAGGAATGCAAGGGTAGTTCAACATACACAAGACCATAAATGTAATACACTACATTAACAGAAAGAAAGATAAAAACCATATGATCATTTCAATTGATGCGGGGAAAGCATTTAATAAAATACAACATCCTTTTATGATTAAGACCCTCAGTAAGATTGGTATAGAAGGGTCATTTCTCAACACAATAAAAGCCATCTATGAAAAGCCTACAACTACCATTATACTGAATGGGGAAAAGCTAAGAGCTTTTCTGCTAAAAACAGGTTCTAGGCAAGGCTGCTCACTTCCTCCACTGCTCTTTAATATAGTACTGGAAGTCTTAGCTAATGCAATCAGAGAAGAAAGCAATATAAAAAGCATTCAAATAGGCAAAGAAGAGTTGAAAATATATTTATTTGTAGATGACACGATGGTATACTTAGAAGACCCAAAGGTCTCCGTGAAAAAACTTCTTGAAGTAATAAGTAAATACAGTAAAGAGGCAGGATAAAA
>NW_006159608.1:1551810-1562970 GCF_000334495.1 Tupaia belangeri chinensis | reverse complement strand
CCGCGGTCAACTACATGGGAACCAAGCGACATAGCCATTACGCTAACTGCTGGTCCCAAAGTGTGGTTTCTGTACAGCAAAGGATACCATAACAAGTGTGAACCGACAACCCTCAGAATGGGAAAATATTTTTGTTAAATATGCCTCAGACAAGGGACTGATAACCAGAATACACAGGGAACTCAAGTGCCTTATGCGAAAAAAAAAAATGATTAACCCAATTAAAAGATGGGAAAATGAGCTGAACAAAAATCTCTCTAAGGAAGACATATGAACAGCCAAAAGGCATATGAGGAAATGCTCAACATCCCTCATCATAAGGGAGATGCAGATAAAAACTACAATGAGACACCACCTAACCCCTGCCAAAATGGCAAAGATTAAGAATATAAAAAATAAGTGTTGGCGGGGATGTGGTGAAAAGGGAACCCTCCTTACACTGTTGGAGGGAATGTAAACTAGTTCAACCATTTTGGAGAACAATATAGAGGTTCTTCAAAGATCTACAAATAGAACTACCATTTGACCCAGCAATCCCACTTCTGGGTATTTACACAGGAGAACGCTCAGTCAGAAAAGTGCTTGCACATCAATGTTTATTGCAGCATTATTCACAATTGCCAAGACATGGAACCAACCTAAATGTCCACAAACTGATGAATGGATTAGAAAAGTGTGGTATATATAAATATATATGGAATATTACTCATCAATAAAAAATAACCCGACCGTGGCATTTGATAGAAAGTGGTCAGATATGGAGGATCTATTGGTGAGTGAAGTAAGCCAGGCTATGAAAGAAAGATATTGTATGTATCCACTTAATATATACTGACTATCCAGACTCTATGGTAGAGAGCGAAATATTGGAGGACATGAAAACAGTGAAAGTACTTGACAAGAATAAGACAGTGTGGAATGGGGGGGATGAAGAGACGAGGATAGAGAAAGAAAGCAAGAGAACAAATAGAGAGGAAACACGTTAGTGGGAAACAGATATGGCTTATTACCTGTTGATGATGACGTGTATAGTATTCTCAACTGGATTGGTCTGAGAAGTATTTCATGACGGGTAGTCTTTTTACAAGCAAAATGAGAAATAGCGATTGTTTAAAAAATAATTGGAATAATAATAATAATGATTGGAAAAAACATTGAAAAGATATTGAATGATTAAGTGGGGAGATTAATGTCTCTGTATTGACTGACATGCATGGCATTCCCTTTTGAAAAAGCAATGTAATACACTGTTAAGTTATTTGCAATCCAATGTGTTATAAACATGATTATGATGATAATAAAAAAATAAATTAAAAAAAGAAAATTTATTTCAGCATTCCTGATCAACTCATAGAACATTCACAAGAATATTTGTTAATTCAATGAATGACATATGAATAAAATGTAAACCATAATAACTAATTAATTATAGTGTAGTATTCTGATGGATAAGATGGAATTCATAGAGTATCACTCATGTGTAAGCTGCTGTCCATAATATCTAGCATTGTTCACATGTCCCCAGGCCCTACAGCCTCTATGAGATCAGCTCTCTGTCCACTAGTCCCTCAAAAATAGTCTCAAGTGAGGCGACTCTCACTTGAGTGTGTGTGTGTGTGTGTGTGTGTGTGTGTGTTTCCCTCCTGTCTTTAGGAGATTTTGCA
Organism: Tupaia belangeri chinensis; assembly: GCF_000334495.1. Lineage (NCBI taxonomy): Eukaryota > Metazoa > Chordata > Mammalia > Scandentia > Tupaiidae > Tupaia > Tupaia belangeri. Next base: position 1,561,306 of record NW_006159608.1, on the reverse strand, counting down.
TGGATGGAATCTTTGGTCACCTGTTGAGCAAAGGTAACAGGCCACCTGGAAGGGACAGTGCAGGGTTACAGTAGGTTCACCTCACCATAGAGAAAGAAGAGAGGAGGGAGACAGAAGAGACAGTCCGATGTAGACTCTATCCAAGACATGTAAGGGTAAAGGAAATCATACCAGTGCAACCGAGCAGCAGTAAAGCACTGCTTTGCAATACGAAGCCGAATGGGAAGGTCCGAGATTCATGCCCCAAGGCCTCCCTGACCTGCTGCAGACGCAAGTGCAGGCCTGCAGTACTGGCTGGCTGAGGCTGTGGTGGTCCTGCCATGAAGGCCTTTTTGCACATGCCCTCTCTCTGACACACACAAGAAATAAACTTAAAAAAAAAAAAAAAGAAAAGAAAAAGAGACCTATGAAGAACAGGCTAGTGTGTCCTCCATTTTGTTTAAACACACATACATGGGCTTATTCATTAAGTAAAATGAATATAATATTATTTCTTTAAGAGAAGCTCAAGACTACAGAAGATGTTTCTTTCACAGGCCATGCGTTTTTGTAATGCTTCAGTTTTATTTACAATAGTCACGTACTGCTGTCGTAGTAATAAAAAAAACTATAAATATTTAAACAAAAGGAAGAAAAGCTATTGACTTTGCAGGTAGACACCCATCTTGTTCCATTTAGACTGCTGTAACAAAATGCCATAAACTGAGTAACTTATAAATAGCACACATTTATTTTTCACAGTTCTGGAGGCTGGAAGATCCCAAATCAAGGTGCTGGCAGATGCGATGCCGGATGAGAGACTCGCCCTAGTTCTGAAGGTCTCCTTCACGAGGGCTCTGCTCTCACCCCCCAATCACCATCACACTGGGGACCATGCGACCTCATACAGTTTCAACATACAGACTTCGAGAGTGCACAGACCTTTAGACCACAGCAGGACCCCAAGATGCAGGACCCAGAATGTTTTCCTGGGTCCAAGGTATAGAAACATTAGCTTTTATAATACTGATAGAGTATCATTCTCATTCAGATCTAAGGGTGAATAGAAATGGGGGCAACAATGTTATCTGCAACGAAAGACAGCGACATGTTCATCCTGACAGTTCTGAACTCTCTGACAGAAATACACCTAGCAAATGGACAAGAATTATCAGTCGGAACTTTTCACTGCGTGACAGGTCATTTCTAGCTTAAAATTATCCCTAGATGAATTAACCCAGGAGTAATTCATCAGAGAAGTCCTTATATCCCTTATTAACTTGGTATGTTTTATAAGTTTATTTGAATCATAATGCTTAACAAGCTTGCTTTTAAATGCATTTATTAAATACACAGGGGGTGCGTGGTTTTCCACTGGTTTATTTCGCATGTCTGTTCTTATTTATGTGTTGATTAATCTTATTTAGCACGTAGTTCTTCTTTATTTCCTAGATGAGAAAACAGACGTTCGGAGTGGTTAGGTCAGTCCGTGGCAGAACCTACCTGATTAGCAGCCACTGTGTTAAAAGGCAAATGGGGAAACTGTATAAATGGGGCGTTCAAGCCGGGACCGCGGTGACCGCCGAACGTAAGCGTCGCATTTCCTGGAGGACTAATCCTGGGCAACCGGCCTAGGGTTCCTCAGCTATTTGGATCTAACATTTTCCTATGCAATTTGGGAATATTGTTCGCAAACAACTCAGAGAGTCCCTCGAGTTCACATATGAACTCTCTAGGAAACATTTGGAGAATTCTGGGACTGAAAAATATTTTAAGTTCTATGAGGACTGATCTATTATAACAGCTGTGAATTCGTGAAGAATGATATTTGACTAGAGATCTTTTCTACATTATGTAATAAAAATAAAATTATTATACTTACTTATCTGAAATTGTCCTTTACCCTTACCTTCTACATACTGGCCTCCTAAGGCCGTAATGTTCACACTTTTGTACTTGAAGGATATGGTCACCATGATGACAGTGGTCGTGTGTACTCACTGATCAATTTTATCTTAGCAGTGAACGATGCGGAGTTGTGACTATATTTTATTCCACCACCAGGGGGCAGCAATGTGCAAACAACGCCTGCGTCTGCTTGGCCTGGTTTGCGGGGAGGGTGTGGGTCTCCCATGTGCTTCTCGGATTTAAACTCATGCTAAGGTGATCACTTCTGGTCTGTTCTGGAAACTCAGCGCGGATTCCTCGCAGATGAACATATGCTGACTATGCATGTATGCATCCGAGTCAGTGTTTCAGGCCTGGGGACTGCTCATGCAGGCATCCCCACCCATCCCTTGCTCAGGCCTCACTGCCGGGTGCTACCTGGGGCTGAGCCTCGCTGCCCTCTGGCCCGGAGAGACTGCGGACTGCACACCTCATCCACCACCCCTGCGGCTCCAGCTCCTCTGGCACTTTTCTTCATGATTATTCCTCTTATCTACCCTACTCCTTGACGGCTGGGATTGCTGTCTCAGTTGCTGGCCTACCTCCAGCTCCTGGAACTGCACCGGAGACAGCCCCAGGGCACGGCAGGTCCTTGCTGAGTAAACGGCAGTGAAATCCCAAGAACTCGCTTGTCTGAACTTTCCCAGCACAGGCTCACGGCAGGGGGCGGCCTGTCCTGGTCTGTTTCTGCGTTTCTAACAGGAGACTTACGGAGAAATCGAGGTTCACTGGCAGTTCTGGTGACTAGAGGGTCCAGCGGCATCGGGAGCCGGCCCAGGCAGCACCCTGCGGAGCAGAGCCCTCACTAGTTCCAGCCGGGCTGTCCTGGAACGCCCCAACTTCCCCGCAGCCTAACGCACGGCTCTGCCTGATTTGTCTCCTCACATCACCAGAATTCAGTCCTGGGACCCACCCTAACGACCTGATCGCACCCGAAGGCTCCCTGGGACACCATGAAGAGATGGTGGCACCTTCACGTGGCACCTTCACAACACCAACGAGTCCCGGCATGAATTTTAGGACAGTCCATCTCTTCCCACTGAACCAAATTCCTAATCATGTACCATGAGGATGGGCAGCCATCATTCAAACCCTAACAGGAGTAATGTCCACATTAACAGTAAGTTACCTGATGCTGGCACTGGGAGGAACTTGGGACACCACCCGGATTCTCCTTTTTTTTTTTTTTGAGAGACTTTTTGCTATAAGGTGTGTGTGCTTGCCAGAGAGACAGAGAGACAGAAAGTGAGAAATCACCCCCTAGGGGGATTTCTTCTCCTCCATTCTCCTCTCGAGACCTTGGTGCCCATGCGAACCGCATGCACACGTGCCCAGAGTGAGTTTAAGCCACCGGGTCTGGGATTCAAACCACAGTCGACTGCATGGGAGTCCAGTGATATAGCCATTATGCCAACTGCTGGTCCCTAGAATGAGATTTTTAATGCCAGAATAATAATCATTCTTATTTAATAAAAAGTCAAAGTTTGCAATTTACCTATATTCTAAGAACAAGAAACAAGACACGTAGACAACTAAACTTGAAAAAGTTTAGAGTTTATTAGAACAGGTTCTGAAAGCCGGCATTGGGGAGAGAGTTGCCTAAGGTTACACAGACCTGGACAGCTGACTGGAGACTACAGCCGCGACTTCTGACCCAGCCATGCGTTTCCACCGGGCCCTGCCGCCTGCCCAACGTTTTCATTTTCCTTCAGTATCACCTCCTGGAGAGCAAACCGCATAAGCTAACGTCATGATCTGTCTGATACTTACTTGGTAATTGGCAGAGCCAAGACTTGGTTGTCTGTTTCCAGGGTCCCCAAGTCAGCCCTTGCAGAGGCATCTCTGGGTGGCCCTTTGCAGTCCCCAGCACCTACTGTGTGCTGAATCCTTCAGAAACACGGGACCACTTGATCTTCAAAACAGCCCCGTGCCTGTGCTGCGACCCCACGCTAGCGGCTGGAAGTCGGGATGGTGCTCGGTGCCCTAACGCGGCACGGACCGTGGGCTCAGGATGATTCTAAGGGCTCCACGCTTGCTAACTCACCTACCTTCCCTGGCGGCCTCTGAGGAAGTCCTGTCATTGTTCCGCCATAGTTACGGACTCTGAGGCCAGCAGAGGTCAGACCACTGGAAAAGCCACCGTGCGTCACATGACAGCACGCTGCTCCTTCACAGAAACTTCAGGCTCAGAATCGAGCGGTCTGGCACACGGTCACACCATCTGCCTCCCATTTTCCACAACATCAGGCTGCAGGTCAAGGCCAGGAAACCCTTTTGTTAGAAAACCACAGGTCTGACACTCAGCAGAAAAGAGTGATAAGGACAAAGTGATAAGGACAAAGCTGCCAGGACTGCAAGTCAGAGTTCCTTTGGAGGTCCATTTTCCTCTCTGATCAGCATTTTCTGCCAGGCCCGTTCTGGTCTGCTGTCGCTGCTCCCACAGGGCTCTTTGAAAGATCCCATTCATGGGCCAATAGATAGGCTGGACTTTCTGTCTCTGCCCTTCAGTCTGTCAGTGAGAGGCTGAGTCTGCTGTGAGGGTAGAGAACTCCCTAAATTCTGGCCATTCAAATGTGAACCTGAGAGTGAACTGCAGTCACCTGATGGAGACTTGGAAGAGGTGTTTATGGGAACAAAGCTAGTTCTCTCTGTTATCCTGTCAAATGAGTCCGGGCTCAGAGCCCCCCAGAGGTAAACAGGAAAACACCGTCTGAGAAGATGAGCAGGAAGTGGTTCTCAGCTGGCTGGAGGCATCCTTCCCGACGGAACCTTCACATCTGCTGTGGAGCAAGAAGAGGCCTGGCATGCTCATGCTTCACCGTTCGTTCATCTGCACCCGCCCTGACCTCTGAAGCCGGGTCTTACGGGTAAATCTCAGAGCCTCTTTCCCACGGGCTCCAATGTGACGGACAAGGCCTTGGGGTCTGACACATAGCTGTGCTTTGCCGCACATCTGATGTACGACTCTGGGCAAGAAACGTGGCTTCCTTGAGCCTCAGCATTCTGATCTATGCAATGGAAATCACAATAAATCCTTTCTTGTGGGGTTGTAAAAATGTCTGGCACTTAGTGTGTCTTCTTAATAAATGATGTCTGTTATCATTAGAGAGGAACGTTACATGGGGTAAAACGTGGCTAGCTCGGTGGCTTCCAATGCCTTGCTTTTCCTTCTTGAATTCCTCCTCTGAAGGAAGTGAGGTTGAAGTGTGGTCCTCTCTAAGGTCTCGATCTCTCTGTGATGGCTCTGCCACCACACGACATTCCTCCCGTTCTCTGGAGCTCATGAGGGGTGACAGCACAGTGATCACATGAGCTCAACCACAAAGCTCTGCGAGACAACAGTACTTATTGCACACTTACTAAGGGCCAGGCGCCGGTCATCTGTTCTCCCCCTTAGTAACTTCCGAAGACGGCACTGTTATACTAGTTTACAGAAAACGGAAGCTTAGAGAGATTTACATGAGCTTCCCAGTCACGGTAACAGAGAGCCACACTTACCTGTAACTGAGGTCTGTCTGTGCCCCTCATTTCTACTGCAGACGATCGCAAAGTCAGAAAAACGAAGATCCTCCTTCTATAGATAAGTCAAGAACCTTTGCTCTATGAAAAACTCACAGTATGATTATTGATAACAAACACTTCTTCACCTTCACTATGAATGCTCACATGGACACCAAATAAAAAGGCTATTTCCCCCAAGCTTTTGTTATGGATGAAATTTACAATGTAATTTTGCCATGCTGGCTTTACAGAGTAATAAACAACTTAGGAAGAACTCCATAGTCTCTGCGAGTAACCCCAGATTTAGTGGGTTTGGGTTCTCCATATTTCAGCTGACTACCCGAGCTGCAGCGGTGCCGGCCAGTCATTGGGCATGGCAGGGGGAAGGGCAGATGTCGTTCCAAGCAAAAGCCAGAGGACAACATGAAATCATTACGGCCTTGACTTTCCACTACAGTACTTTTGATGGGGTTCCTTAAAGAAATGACCAAAGCCAACTAGGAAATAGCTTGTCATTTTTGATTCCCTGAGCAGCAGCAGACAGGCTAACAAGAACCAGTCATTGAAATGAGCCTGGCTGTTGGGTCAGGGAAGTTTTTAGTATCTCGGGGTTTAGACGTGACACATCTGGCCCACTCTCAGGGCAGAAATCTCTCTGCTCTTTCCTATTTGTGAAGTTCCTTTCATACAATTCTTCTCCAAGGGAAAACTTGAATTTAAAAAGGTCGTTAGTTGTAGGTTCTGCCAAAGACAGCACAAGCTGAGAGGAAGGATAATAGCTTTGTCATTGTAATCACTGGCCACCAGCGTGATGGGGACAGTCTCTCTCTCTCTCTCAAAGCTAATTTTCAGTTTGGATCATTTTACTGTTAGCACTATGTGCCAGATTATCAAATATATATCAAAGTCGATCTGTTTCCTTCACTGAAAGAAGTTCTCTCTCACACAAATGCATGTGTATGCACACACACACATACCATTGAAAAACCATTTAAGGGAAATGCTAAACACACACTTCTTGGCAAAATTCTGTTTTAGAATTGGTCGAATTTCTCCCACGAGAAGCACCAGCCTAGAGAGTCAAGGAGGTTGGAATGGAGCCTGAAAATCTTGGGCAAGTAAATGTATTATACTAGGGGAAGCCAATTGCTTAAGAAACAGCCCCCAGATCTCTATGGTTTGACACATAAAGGCCTATTTTTGGTAAATGCCACATTCCTATGAAGGTCTGCAGGTAGGGGGCTTTCTATTTTATTCAAGGTCCCAGCTTTCATCTAGTGACTACCTTCTAGAGCCTCAAGCTCCTTCAGCTACTGATTCCAACATCCCTGAGTGCTTCAGAGTCCTTACTGGATTCTCTGCATCCATCAACACACAAAGAGAGTGAACATCAACATTAGCATGGGAGGGGACCAGCAGTTAGCATAATGGCTATGTCGCTGGACTCCCATGTAGTCAACCATGGTTTGAGTCCCAGACCCGGTAGCTTAAAACTCATGCCGGGCATGTGTGCGTGCATGTCCAAGATCCTGAAAGGAGAATGGAGGAGAAGGGATAGTGGCGTGGCCATCTGCCCTGGGGGGTGATTTCTCGCTTTCTTTCTCTCTATCTCTCTCTGTCTGTCTGGCGAGCGCACGTGCCCTATAGCAAAAACCTCTCCAAAAAATAAAAAGATTATCATGGGAGACGTCAGAGTGACGTGAATCTCTTGTGCATGCACTGGCCAGACTGAGCGACATGGCCCCATCTGGCTGCCAGTGAGGACAAGACATGCAGAGCAGCTATGTGCCTGTGGCACAATATGAAAGGTGTTTGGTCTCTGCTATGGACCCCGGGACACAGCTCTGTGGAGATGGCATGCCTTTTGGTCGTTGGAGTGTGGGAACTGAAACAGGAGAGAACAAGGCAGGAGGCTGAACTCAATCACCAATAGCCAATGGCTTATTCAGAATGCCTATGACATAGAACCTCCATAAAAGCTCGTACAGGATGGGTTTTGGAGTGTTCCTTGGCTGGTGTATACACCAGGCTGCTGGGAAGGTGATGTATTGGACAGAACATGAAAGCTTTGCCCCATACCTCATCCTATGCATTTCTTCCACTTGGCTGTCTCTGTTCGAGTTGTGTCCTTTATAATAAACCAGGAAACATAAGCAAAGTGTTCCCCTGACGTTTGTGAACTGCTCTAAAAATTATCAAAGCTACACACAGCCCCATGGATGGTCAGAAGTAGCCTGCAGGTCAAAAGCAAAGGTAACCTGGAATTTGTGACTGGTGTTTGAAATGAGGATATCTTGTGTGATGGGATAAACTGTGGGGGCTGTGCTGATTCTGGGTAGAAACCGAAATGAACTGAACTGGAGGGCACCCAGTTGGTATCTCGAAAGTCGGGGAATTGATTGGGATGAGGAAAAACCCACACATTTGGTGTCAGAGTGTTGTGAATAAAAATAGCTCATGCCCAAAAGACCAAAGGAAGTAAAGTTGGTGAGCACACAGCAGTACTGTCACTCCTAACTGTTAAACTGTGCCCCCAGGAGGACGACGTGGCATCTGCTCAGGACAAGTCATTAGGGGCTCTGTGTTGCTGAGGGCATTTTGACAGTCTAAACATTTTACTCAGAAAACCATTGCCCTTTCACATAGGAGAAAAGGAAGTGTGTTAGGGATAAGGTCAAGGTCAGGAATTATATTAGGCCGAGAGAATGAGGGAGATGCAGTTGGCACATTACTCGAGATTTTGCTGAAGTTTGCTATGAGGTGGCACCTAAAAGGGCAGGTTGGAGACATAATTTCCTGATGCAGGTAGTAGCAGGATGTTAACACAAACTCCATGGGTGGCATTTATTCAAGCCAGTTCTAGAGAAGCCAAAGCCACCGTTAGTTCCAAGCAGGAAATACAGAGCTAGCAACAAAACATTCGGTCAAAAGGGTCAGAAGCCAGAAAAGACAGAGTAAAAATGGGCTTTAACAGCAGAGACCAGGAGCGGTCAGGGCATTCTGCCACAAACACTTCTTTCTTTCCTCTCTCAATGTTCGATGAGAAATTTCAAGGAGCTTACAATGACGAAGGAAACTTTGCTTCTATCTGAAAGACTCCTAAATTCTCCTAGGGGTGGACACTGGCCAAATGGTGTGTGAGCAGGCTTGACTGACCTCAAAGTCAGGGTCAAGGGGAGAGGCAGATCTCTCCCCTCAAAGAGCAGATTTACCAGCTGCTAAAATGCCTTCACTCACTTGAGGCAACGGTCATTCCTTCTGATGCTGATTTTTTCCTTTGTAAGAATTCCGGAGTCACCTATAGTAAGTGCACATCATGGAAACACTGAATTAGGACATTTTAGAGAGGGAAGAGGCCTTACAAATACACAATTTGACTTAGGCGTTTAGGCATAGGAATGAATACCTGTGACATAGCAGTTACCATGGGGCTGTATGTGGATGAGACCCTCAAATGCACTTTCTTTTCACAACCAGGCAGGATAGCTTGCTCTCTTGATGGAAGATCTTTACAGCATAATGGTTAAAACTATTTTATTTAACCAGCATCTACTGAACTTCCACTTTCGAGAACCACTGTTTCCTTGAGAGTTGGCCTTTTTACCTCTCCGATGCCTTCTCCTTCAAATATTGCCACTACATCTGTCCCTCTCAGTTTCTACTCATCTTGGTGCTTCTCGCTGAAGCTTTTGCAGAATGCATTTGCTCCTTCCTCCATTTTAAAATAAGCAACTAATGTATTAAACAACTACTAATTCAAAAGAATCATAGCAAAATAAAGAGCACATATTCAAACAAAGTCATTAGGAAAAATTTAATCAAGGATGTATATATTTCCAAAGTTTTGGGTAGAGTTTCAAAAATAAATGTAGTGCACTAACTAGAACTAACCACAGAGGGGAGCCATTACCATCTCTACTGCCCTGAATGGTCCAGCAGAGGCTGTGATTCTTTCTAAGAGAAAGTCCAGACAGAACCTTTAGTTTTGGGTAGAAGGAATGGACCTACGGAGCACAACTGGCCCACATGCCTGGAAAGGGACAGAGGGATGAAAGCAGACATCCCTCTT
>NW_006159608.1:1536449-1551385 GCF_000334495.1 Tupaia belangeri chinensis | reverse complement strand
TCTTTCCCTGCCCTTCATTTTCCTGTTTGCCCCTCCCATTGGCAGAATTGAATTAGAGTCTGGAAGTCAGGAATCTATGGACAGTCAACAAAGAGCAGTTTCTCAAATCCATAGCAACACTGAGGACACTGGGGTGCATGGAGAAATGGAGAATACCTAGTGTCCCGCCCTTGCCAGGCTTTGTGCTATCACTGAAGCCAAGGAGCTAAGAAAGCTGTCTGGGTATTTGAGTTCATAGAATTTACAGGGCTGGGGGCAGAGAGAAAATAAACACTCAACGAACATTGCTAAGTATGAAGAAAAGACCAGGCATTAGGAGAGGGGATAATAGAGGATCTACTTTAGACTGAACATTAAGAGGTGTTTCTGTGGTTATAACATTAAAGCTGATGCCTACAGGAAAAGAAAGAGGAGCCAATTGAACAATGAGAGGACAATCATTCCAGAGAAGGGCAGAGGATGGGGGAAGACCCTGGTACATAGAAGCTCTTCAGATACTTGATTCTTTGAACTTGATTTCTCTGAAATGTACATGCACTGTTGCCTGGGAGTTGCACCCCAGAAGTGCCCAGATGGCATGGGCAGCATGGAGCCAGGAGCCCTGTTCCCCTACCCCTGCCTTAGGCCTTCACTGGCGTAGTTTCCTGCATCTCTTTGTCCTCGTTTTCATGAACACGTTGTTGCACTCCAAAGTCCCTTCAGTTCTAAAACCTTCTGCTGGTAATGGACTTTATTCATTTTTTCATAGATACTTTTGACACTTTTCAAAATTCTATTTTTTGCTAAGTGAATGCCCAAGAGCCAGTTAAATTTTCCTTAGATCTTCAGTTGAATGACAGTTGAATGAGATCTGTGCTGAGCACAAGCTGAACTTGTGGAGTTTTGCAGGGATTAAATAATATTCCTTGGTATTTGCCCAAAGGAAAAAAACACAGTCATAAAACTGAGGAAAGAGGCTCTGGTGATGAGCTTTGGATTTCAGAAATAGTGTGTCTTGGAGCATCAGAAACTATCTGGGTCATTTCTCTAACATCCTGGCAAAGCTCAACTCCCTTTACAGCAACCCTATCCTGTTTAAACAGCCCTGAAGAAAACAGTGAGAAAGTTCACGTCACCAGTCAACTCTGGCTTTATTGAATGTCCTCTTATATCCATTTGAAATCTGTTTCCAGGATGTTCTATAAGATACCTCATTAGGACAAGCAAATGACCTAATGGTTTTGTCGTTGGACTCCCACGTAGTAAACTGTGGTTCGAATTCCAAACCCGGCCTCTTAAAACTCACGTTAGGTGCTTGTGTGTGAGTGCCCAACATCCCAAGAAGAGAACAGAGAAGGGATTGCAGCATGGTCATCCCCCCCTGAGGTGTGGTTTCTCTCGTTCTGTCTCTTTCTCTTGACTCTCTGGAGAGTACACCTTATAGCAAAAATCTCTCTCTAAAACAAAACAAAAAGATACCTCATCATTCTGCTTTTGACTACATAGAACTGAATGCATTTCAGGAACTAATTGCCACATTCTCTCTTCCTTTCAGATCTTTGACCACTCCACTTTTGTCATTTTTGAGCACCATTCTCTTTCTCTCATCCCGACCTCTAGCTCCTCTCCCCACAGAGTGATATTTCAGGTCCCGGATGAAATGTTTCTTCCATGGATCTGCCTCCCCTCACACTCTAGGTAAAGCTAGATGTCTTTATCCTTCACTCTCTGCTGAAGTCTCTCATGCTACTTTCACTGTATTTCCTGTCTCCCTGACAAGACTCGTGGTTCAGGGAGAGCAGACATCTTTCCCATTGCACTGTCCCTGGCACCTAGAGCAGTGATAATATTTGGATAATTTCCTCCAAATAGGAATCTTGAAAAAAATGAAATTTGATAAGAATTTGGGAATTAATAGGCTGGAGTAAGAACTACAAACACTTGACTACAGAGATTTATATCAATGACATATCAAAGGTGAAGAGAATTTAAATGTCTGTTTCCCATTGGTAATGACACTTTAAACAGTGTAATAAAGCATAGTCTCTGCTCTGGGTGATCCAAGTGAGTTTCTGTGTGTCACACATTGTACACCATGACATATCGGTAAGTCAAAGGAGCAAGTTACCAAGCACCATACCCCATTTCTGTCAGAGAAAGATTATCCACACACACATACAAACACACACACACACACACACACACACAAAGGAAGGTTTTTGTGGATCTATAGTAGCGGAATATACAAATATTTAGAATCTCATCATGAAATCAAAATAACATAAATCCATGTTTTTCTGGTTTGGATAATGTTTTTGTCCTCCCAAAGATTTATATTTTAGAATTTGGTCTTAGGGGGCAGTGATTGGATCAGAAAGGCACCATCTCATGAGTGGATTAATGCTGTCTAGTGAGATGAATGAGTGACGGCTAGCTCTTGTGAGATGGAGTTAGTTCTCCCCAAAGCAGGTTATTATAGAGCCAGCAAGGGGCAAGGTGGTGATTTTTCACTTTCACTCTCTCTCTGTTTCCCTCCAGTGAGTACACACACCCTATGATAAAAATCTAAAAACAAACAAACAAAAAACAAAAACCAATGGGTTACTATAAAAGAGAGCACTGTTCACAACTTGAGCAGCACCCCAGCCCCTTCCCGTCGCTGAAGGTGCCTACTGATCCTACTGATCTCTTTGTTTCTGTTGGCATGTTGTAGGCTGGCCTTCTTCAGCCCGATTCCTTTGGACTTTCCAGCCACCAGGATCACAATTCAAAGTAATCTCTATTTCTTTATAAGTCACCCCGTCTGACTATTTCAGTGAACAATGCAATAGCAAGACAAGGAAAGAATGGGTAAATATAGTCAAAGTGTTGAATGAAAAACAATTTCAACCAAGAATACTATACTCGGCAAGATTATCTTTCATATGGGAAAAAAAGATAAAAAAAATTCTCAGACAAACAAAATTTGAAGGAATTTACCAATTCTAGACCAGCTCTTCAAGAGGTTCTGAAGGGAGTACTATACCAGGAAAACTAAAAAGTCAGACAGACAGTTATATGAGAACAAAAAGCAACCAAGAAAATGGCTCACTTAATGATAGGAACAGGTATAGAAATATTGATAATTACACTGAGTGTCAATGGATTAAATTCTCCAATTGAAAGACATAGACTGGCTGAATGGATAAAAAAAACCCAGAAACCTTCTATACATTGCCTACAGGAAACTTACCTTATGGATAAAGACATACATAGACTAAAAGTAAAGGGCTGGAAAAAGATATTCCATGCAAATGGAAATCAAAAAGGGCTGGAGTAGCTATATTGATTTCAGACAAAATAGATTTCAAGACAAAGACTGTAAGAAGAGCCAAAGAAGGGCATTATAAAATAGTAAATAGGGTAATCCAGAAAGAAGACATAATGCTTATAAATATCTATGCACCCAACTCAGGTGCACCTAAATATGTGAAGGAAAGACCACTGGAGCTAAAAGAAAAGATAGGAAGAAAAACTATAATAGAGATTTTAATACCCCATACCTAAATGATATTGTAAATCGAATCAGTTTGACAGCTATCTATAGAACTTTACACCCAACATCCACAACATATACAATTTTTTTTTTTTTTTGGAGAGGTTTTTGCTACAGGGTGCATGCACTCACCAGAAAGATAGAGAGACAGAAAGCGAGAAATCATCCCCACCCTCCGGGAGGGGATGACCACACTGCAATCACTTCTCTTCCATTCTCCTCTTGGAATCTTGGGCACACACGCACAAGCGCCCGGCGTGAGTTTAAGTTGCCGGGTTGGGAACTCAAACCACGGTCGATTACATGGGAGTTCAGCAATATAGCCATTACGCTAACTGCTGGTTCCCATACATATACATTTTTCTCACCCCAGTATGGAACCTTTTCAAAGATTGATCATATGTTAAGACACAAATCAAGCCTTTACAGATTCAAAGGCAAAGAAACTATATCCAGCATCTTCCCTGACCATGATGGAATTAAACTCAAGATAAATTTCAAGAAACACCCCCAAAAATACACAAACACATGGAAACTGAACAACCTACTTCTGAATGACTTCTTCACTACTGAAGAAATTAAGTATGAAAACAAAAACATTTATGGAAACAAATGATAATGAGTACACAAGTGTCCATAATCTATGGGACACAGCAAAAGCAGTCATAAGAGGGAAATTCATAGCAATTAGTGTGCATAAGAAAAGGATGGAAAGATGCAAATAGATAACCTAACATCATGCCTCAGGGAATTGGAAAAACAACAACAAACAAACCCCAAAATGCCAGGTGAAAAGATATAATAAAGGTTCGAGCAGAAATAAATGAAGTAGAAAATGAATGAAACATACAGAAAATAAATGAAAGCAAAAGCTGGTTCTTTGAAAAGATTAACCAGACCGACACACCATTGGCTAGACTGATCAAGAAGAAAAAAGAAAGAAACCAGATAAATCAAATACGTGATGAAACAGGTAATATTACAACAGACATAGTAGAAATACAAAATATCATTAGAGGATATGATGAGCGACAACTTGGAGGAGATGGACAAATTCCTGGATGCATATAATCTACCAAGATTGAATCGGGAGGACGTAGATAACTTGAATAGACCCATAACAAGCCAGGAGATTGAATGAGTAATAAAGATAAAGACATGACAAAAAAGGAAAACTACAGACCAATATCATTGATGAATATAGATGCAAAAATTCTCAAGAGGATACTCGCAAATCATATCCAACAATATAAAACAAAGACTATCCATCACAACCAGGTAGGCTTTATCCCACAGATGCAAGGGTGGTTAAACATACACAGACCATAAATTGTAATACACCATATTAACAGAAAGAAAGATAAAAATCATATGATCATTTCAATTGATACGGAGAAAGCATTTGATAAAATACAACATCTTTTTATGATTAAGACCCTCAGTAAGATTGGTATAGAAGGGTCATTTCTCAACACAATAAAACATCCAAAAATCTATAACATTTCTATATATGAACAAGTTGAACCAAGTAGAGCTGAAGAAAGAAATCCCTTTCACCGTAGCCACGAGATGTATAGGATACCTAGGGATAAACCTAACTAAGAAAGTCAAAGACCTTCATAAAGAAAACTATGAAAATCTTTAAAAAGATATTGAAAGTGACATAAAAAAGTGAAGGATATTCCATGTTCCTGAATTGGAAGAATTAACATAATCAAAATGGCAATTCTACCCAAATTAATCTACATGTTTAATGCAATTCCAATCAAAATACCAGAAATATTCTTCACGGATATAGAAAAGACATTCATAGAATTTGTTTGGAATCATAAAAGAAAGACCTCATATTGCAAAAGCAATCCTGCACAAGAAGAATGGAGAAAGAGGCATATCACTCCCTGATCCCAAGATATACTATAAAGCTGTGATAATCAAAACAGCATAGTATTGGCACAAAAACAGACATGTGGACCAATGGAATAGAGTATAGACCCCAGAAATAACCCCAAAAGCTTACAGCCAACTGATTTTTGACAAACAAAATCAGTCAATCCACTGGAAAAAGGAAAACCTCTTTGGTAAATTGTGCTGGAAAAACTGGGTATCCACCTGCAGAAAGATAAAACTGAACCCACATCTTTGACCATTAACAGAAGTCAACTCAAAATGCATCAAAGATCTGAACCTAAGTCCTCAAACAATAAACCTATTGGTGGAAAATGCTGGGGAAACTCTGGGAGACATTGGAGTAGGCAAAGACTTCTTAAATAAGACTCCCAAAGCACAGGCAATAATCCATAAAATACACAAGTGGGACTATATCAAACTAAGAAGTTCTTGCACAGCAAAGGACACAATAACAAATGTGAATCGACAACCCTCAGAATGGGAAAATATTTTTGTTAAACATGTCTCAGACAAGCGACTGATAACCAGAATACACAGGGAACTCAAGTGCCTTATGCAAAAAAAAAAAAAATAGGAACAGCCAAAAAGCATATGAGGAAATGCTCAACATCCCTCATCATAAGGCAGATACAGACAAAAACCACAATGAGATACCACATAACCCCTGTCAGAATGGCAAAGATTAACAATATAAAAAGTGATTAGTGTTGGCAGGGATGTGGTGAAAAGGGTACTCTCTTACACTGTTGGTGGGAATGTAAACTGGTACAGCCACTGTAGAGAACAATATGGAGGGTCCTCAAAGATCTACAAATAGAAATAATTACCATTTGATCCAGAAATCTCACTTCTGGGCATCTACCCAAAGGACAGGAGAACACTGAGTTGGAAAAGTGTTTGCACATCAATGTTTATTGCAGCATTATTCACGATTGCCAAGACGTGGATCCAACCTAAATGTCCACAAACTGACGAATGGATTGAAAAAGTGTGGCATATATACTCTATGGAATACTACTCAGCCATAAAAAATAACAAGACTCTGGCATTCCCTAGAAAGTGATTGGATATGGATTCCTGAGTGAAGCAAGCCAGGCTATGAAAGAAAAATATTGTATGTATCCACTTAATATATACCAACTATCTGCACTCTATGGTAGAGAGCAAAATATTGGATGACATAAAAGCAGTGAAAACACTTAAGGAGGATAAGACAGTGTGGAATGAGGGGGCTGAAGATAAGAGTAGAGAAAAAGATAGCAAGAGAACAAATAGAGAGGCATGACATAAGTGGGACACAGATGTGGTTTATGACCTGTTTATGACATGTATAGTATTCTCAACTTGATTGGTCTGAGAAGTATTTCATGTTGGGTAAAGTCTTTTTACGAGCAAAATGAGAAATAGTGATTGACTGGTTAAAAAATAATTGGAGTAATAATAATAATAATGATTGGGAAAATCAATGAAAAGATATTGAATGATGAAGTGGGAATGTTAATGTCTCTGTATTGACTGACATGTGTGGCATTCCCTTTTGAAAAAGCAATGTAATACACTGTAAAGTTATATGCAATTCAATGTAATCTAAACAAGATTATGATGATAATAAATAAATTTTTAAAACTTTAAAAAACAATGCAATCATAAACTAAGACGCACCTTAACTTTCAAAAAATTGTTGCGATTCAAAGAACTTTAAATATAGAGGTCTAAGTGGAAAGACTAAAGGAAGATTAGAGGGTGGAACTTTCACCCTCAACCCCCAGCCTCCAGGGAGAGAAGGAGAGCTAAACATTGAATCAATGACCAATGACCAGTGATGTATTCAGTCACGCCTATGTGTTAAACTTCCATAAAACCCCAAAAGAATAGGGTTCAGACAGCTTTCTGGTAGCTGAACACATGGAGGTTCCTGGAGGGCTCCGTGCCCCTTCCCACAAGCTTTGTCCTACACAACTCTTCACCTGTACTGTTTGTAATACTCATTACAATAAACCAGTTCCTTGAGTTCTGTGATTTACTCAAGCAAATTTATAAATTAATTGAACCCAGGAAGGAGTCGTGGGAACTGTCTCCTAGAAGCACCAGTAAAACAAACTTGGGCTTATTCTTGACAGCACAAATGGGGAGGAGGGGACGGTTTAGGGGACTAAGACTCCAACCTGTGGGATCTGATACTATCTCCAGGCATATTGTGTCCAGATTGAATTGAATTAGTGGACACCGGCAGCAAAATGTGTAGGGGACAATCTTGGGAATTAAGCCCTCTTGTCTGTGTAGTCTAATGCTATGTCCAAGTAGATAGGATAAGAATCGAATTGAATTAGAGGCCATGCAGCTGATAGCCAATGCAGAGTCAATTGCTTGCTGATAGAAATCCCCACCCACATCGTGGTGACCATAGGTCACAGAAGTCTCCTGTACTGATTGTTATTGAGTGAGAGATAGGACAAACTGAGTCTGAGTTTGTTTGTTCCTATAGTCACAGAACCACCATCTTGGGATCTACTTGCCCAGACCTTACGTGCAAAACTTCTGAGGTGATCAAACTGTTAGTCTATGGTTAATCAAAAGGTTAATCACTCTTTTTTTTCCTAATCACTTATTTACTTATTTTTATATTTTACACAAAAATTGACTTCACATATTCATATTCCATAATGCTTGACAGTTAATAAACAACTTTCAAAATTTCAAAAACTGAATTTTAAAGATAATGTTCAAAACATTTGTTATAATTTTGTTTGTGATGCTATAACAGAGACAGTATAGTTTTAAATATTTTTGAGAAAATATTTACATGTTAACTAATCAAACTGTTGAAAAGCAAACGGCCAGCATACAAGTTTACACATAAGCCTTCTCAGTTCAGCCCTGCCTAACCAAGTATTCTGTGATATGCCATCTGCTAGCAAAGACTGGTCTCTTTTACTTCCTTCAACATCTTCCTCAAAATAATCCTCTGGTTGTGGCTGCTTTTTGCAGTCTCTACTGACTGCAACGCTGGGCTGGAAAAGTCCAGGTTATTTTATGGTACAAGTTCTTTCATATACCTTCTGTAATCCTCTCTGCCAGGCAGAAACGATTATGGTGCCAGGCCATCTTTCCAAGGGCTTCTGTTGGCTTAGTTGAGATCTACCTTAGTTCCATAGTTTTCTGATTTAATTTTCAGATATGACGTTCTAGTCAAAGCCCTGTCCAATAACAAGTATTTCCAATTTCTGATTCAAGGACAACAGGTATTATTGAACTTATGCAAATAACCATTCTGCCACAAAATAAGAATATTCCCAAATATTTTCCAATCCCAGCAGGGTCAAGAAGGGAGAAAAGTTTATGTTTCCATTTAAAGAAACAAATAATAATAATAAAAAAAATCTTAACAAATTGCTGAACCTATAAACAACTCAAAGGAAAGCAAAATCCTTAAATTGGGAAAATAAAGCATAGTAAAGAAAAAGATAGTAATGTTTTACTTAAAACTCATAAAATTCTATTTCCTCAGTTCAGTCTTACATAATTAATCTTTCTTCTGTTGAATTTGCAGTGTTACTGCAGTCCAATCTTTCCGTTTAAATCCTGAAAGTTAACATTCAACTTCATTATTGACATTTCTTGTCCCTAGCATTCAGGTGGTCATTTTCTTGGTTGCTTTTTGTTTTCCTATTTTTGTATGTGTGTCTTTAGTTTTCTTGGTAAAAAGCACTCCCTTCAGAACCTCCTGAAGAGCCCATTTGCATATGGCAAATTCTTTCAGGCTTTGTTTATCTGAGATTGATTTTATCCTTTCTTTCCATATGAAGGATAATTTTGCCCAGTATAGTATTCTTGGTTGAAACTGTTTTTCACTTAACACTTTGAATATATTTTCCCATTGTTTCCTTGCTTGCATTGCCCCTGATGAGAGGTCTGATGTCAGCCTGATGGAACAACCCTTTTAAGTAACCTGATGTTTCTTTCTTGCCAATTTTAGTATCTTGTCTTTGTCTGTGGATTTGGACAATCTGGCTATGTTGTGCCTTGGAGAAGATCTTTGGTTGATTCTATTAGGGGTCTTTTGTGTTTCCTGGGTCTGGATATTTGAATGCCTTTTTAGATTTGGAAAGTTTTCTTCCAGGATTTCAGGGAATAGATTATCAATGCCTTATTAGTTTTTTCACCTTCTGGGATACTGATTATCTGGATGTTTGGATGCTTAATGGTATCTAGTATTTCTTACATAGTATTCTCATTTATTTCTGGTTATTTTCTCAAATTTTTTTTGTTTGTTTGTTTGTTTAGGTCAGAGGTTTTGCCTTCAACATCCAAGATTCAATTTTCTGTGTGAGCTAACCTGCTTTAAATACTTTCAAGGGAAGTTTTAATTTTCTGTATTACAGCCTTCATCTTTAAGAGCTCCATTTGATTCTTTTTTATGGCATGTATTTTCCTCTTTCAGATCATGCAAGAACTTCCTCACCTCCTGAAACTCATTGTCTCTTTTCTCCTGCATCTTCTGGAGTTCATTGACTCTCAGCTCTTGCATCTTGTTTAGTTTTGTCACTGTGAATATACTGAATTCTCTTTCAGACATTTCTAAAAGTTCCACTGTACTATCTGTGGATGATGAAGGATTGCTCTGTTCACTTAGGAGAAAGATATTTTCTTGTTTTTTCATATTTCTTGTGCCTCCACAGTGCTTTCTAGTCATTCTGTGACAACATCTCTCCTCCACTTGTCTGAGTGTTTCAGGAGTCTAGGAGATGAGCATCACTCTTGCTTTTAAGTTGTTTTTCTTTTCAGGGACCAGCAGTTAGTGTAATGGCTATGTTGCTGAACTCCCATGTAGTCGACCGCAGTTCAAGTCCTGGACCTGGTGGCTTAAACTCACGCCAGGCATGTGTGCATGCGTGCACAAGATCCTGACAGGAGAATGGAGGAGAAGGGATTGTGGTGTGGCCATCCCCCCAGGGGATGATGTCTTGCTTTCTGTCTCTCTGTCTCTCTCTGTCTTTCTGGCGAGCACACATGCCCTATGGCAAAAACCTCTCCAAAAAAAGAAAAAAAATTGTTTTTACTTTCATATCTTCAAGTGACGTCAACCAAACTTTCTTTAGGTGATAGTGCTAAAAGGGGAAAGCCTTTCTCGAAATCAACAGCTTTGGAACTGTTAGATGCCATTAAGTTTATAGAGAAGGTCATCAAGTTATCTGAAATGATAAATTAAGCTGTAAATTTTGGAGAATAAATGCATGAGATAAGACAATGAATTATCAGAGTTATCATATAACCAGGAAAAAAGTAATGAAAAACTTGAGGAAAAGATTCTGGTGACTTGGCTACAAGATTCATAACACAAAGTGTCCTTTTGTTTAAGAGTTGGAAATTCAAGTGGCTCAAGGAATACATTCCCTTCTATTTTATTTAACTCCTATGAAATAATCGGCTTAAAATTCACTATTTTTAAATTAGATGAGCTAATTTTAGGAATCCATCTCCCCAAATCAAATGTAATTATACAGATAAAATCTAGGAAGATATATATCTAAATATTAAATTTATAGGATGTTTTATTTTGGAGGTACCCTGCAGGTCTGAGTAGCTTGTATTCTCTTCTTTATATGCTCATGTTTTTGCTAGTTTCTTAAATTAATATTTATTGACTATAAATAAACAAATGAAGTGTTGCGTAATCTGTTTTTAAGAAAAATCTGATGCCAGATGCAGTAGACTGTTGAAACTGGCAGCATCTGCATCATCTGGAACATTTCTTTCATACCAACATGTCATGGCCTGACACTGCACAGATGTGTCCCAGCATCCTTCACTTTGGAAGGAATATCATTACCACCAGGAGTAGTTGGCTCCTGAGAGCACATATTATTCATTACACACTTCATTGAATATGGGTAGGAAGGGGAGAAGAGACAGTAGAAAAAAATAACCACTCCCAATATCTATTATTTTTTTCCTAGAGAGACTTTTGCTAAAGGGTATGCGGACTCACTGGAGAGACAGAAAGCGATAAATTACCCCCAAGGGGAGATGGACATGCTGCAATCCCTTCTTCTCCAGTTTCTTCTCGGGATTTTGGGCACACATGCACACATGTCCAGCCTGAGTTTTAAGCTAACGGGTCCAGGACTTGAACCACAGTTGACTATGTGGAAGTCCAGCCATGTAACCATTTCGCCACATGCTAGTCCTCTACTCCCAATATCTGTAAGCTATTTCAGTCATAAGAGCTATGATCTGACATAAGTTTAAAGTTGCTTTATATACATATTTCACAGAATATTTGAGAAGGCATTTTTGTTTCTCCAAAGGGAAGAGAGATTTCCTTTCCAATTCCTTTATCTGAGTTATGTTCTTGCTAATGTTTCCACACCAATGTCTCTAAATTTAGGGTCTGAATTTCTTTTTTTTTAATTTAAAATTTATTTATTTACATTCTTTCACTATACATCATTACAGCACACAAAATTAGATTTCCCATCCAGAATACACTGTATATTGGCTCAATCAAGAAACATCAACATACATGTTATTGTCGACAAATAATTTTCCATTTCTTGTTTCCTATATATTTTGCTTTTTTTTTTTTTTTCACCCTTGATTCCCTATCACCACCCTCTCTGGTATCCCACCCTCCTCCCACACTGTCTCTGGTATCCATGGTTGCTTTCTATGCCTTTTCCTCCCATTTTATTGATTCGATAATGGACCTAATTAATCTAAATATTTCCAATAGCAAGTACAACTGATATATAAATATCCATGAACACAAGTCTGACTTTAGGCATAAACCTCAGTGAGTAGAATGAACATACTATAAAGTAGCACCTAGCTGGGGCTATATAGCTTACTGCAGTCATCAAATACGCATTTTTTTTAATTTCAAGAAAAACAGTTTTTGTGTTTTTATTTTTCTCCTGAAACTTTTTTTTAATTAGTTAATTTACATTCATCCCCTAAGCATCATCACAGCATACAAATGTGGTTTCCCATCCAGAATATACTGCATAGTAGATTAATCATGCCTGTTATCATCAATAATTTTCCATTTTGAGTTTTTTTTCCATTTCTTGTTTCATATATAGATATATTTACCCCTATGTCTGACCCTCTGTCTTTTTCCACCCTCTTATCACACTATCTCTGGTGTCTACAGTTGTCTTCCATTTCTTTTCCCCCCACATTTTAATGATCACACAATTTCTTAAATAATCTGATTTCAGTAGTAAGTTCAGCTGGTAATTTCAAGAAAAGCAGTTTTTAATTGGCAAGGAAATTTGCTTAAAACTTAAAACCTGGAAACACGTTAGTATTCTGTTCAAATAGTAGGTACATGAACTTATCGAAAGTTCAAGACAGGACAAAAACTCTTAAAACTGGACAATAAAGCCTAGAAGAAAAGCAGCAATATTTTAGTCAAAAGTCACAGAATACTATTTCACCAGTTCAGCCTCATGTGCTTAATCTATCTTCTGTTGTGGTTCAATCTTCCTGATTGAATTCTGGGATATTCAACTCTAGACTTGTCCCTACGATTAAGTTGGCCATTTTCTTGGTTTTTGAACTTTTATTTCTGTGTGTCTGCATTTAATTTTCCTGACATAGCACTCCCTTGAGAATTTCTTGGAGATCTGGTTTGGTGCTGGTAAATTCTTTCAGGTTTTGTTTATCTGAGAATGTTCTTGCCTTTTCTTCCCATATGAAGCAGTCTGGTTATAATGTGTCTTGGAGAAGATCTTCTTGGGTTAATTCTATTTGCGGTCCTTTGTATTTCTTGAGACTGGATCTTTGAGTGCCTCTCTAAGTTTGGAAAGTTCTCTTGCAAGATTTCATGGAATAGATTATCAATGCCCTTATGAGTCTCTTCGCCTTCTGGGATGTCAATTATCCAGATGTTTGGACGTTTGATGGTATCTAGTACTTCTCATATATTATTCACAAATTTGGGGGCGATTTTCTCAGTCTTCATGGTGGATTTTTCTAGGCCAGCAATTTTCTCTTCTATGTCTGAGATTCTATTTTCTGTATGATCTAGTCTGCTTTTAATACTTTCAAGGGAGATTTTGACTTCCTGTATTATAACATTCATCTCTAACAGTTCCATCTGATTCTCTTGTAAAATGTGTGATTCCTCTTTTAGATCTTACAAGAATTTCCTCACCTTCTGGAACTCGTCAGCTCTTTTCTCCTTTCTCTGTTGTAGTTCATTGTCTTTTTTCTCTTCCATC
The DNA here is from genome assembly GCF_000334495.1 of Tupaia belangeri chinensis. Lineage (NCBI taxonomy): Eukaryota > Metazoa > Chordata > Mammalia > Scandentia > Tupaiidae > Tupaia > Tupaia belangeri. The sequence goes on along the minus strand of NW_006159608.1, from coordinate 1,537,738 downwards.
TCTATTAGCTTCGCCATTATAAATGTTCTAAATTCTTTATCAGATATTTCCATGATTTGCATTGAACTGTCTATGGATAAAGAGGAGTTATTCTTTTCCCTTGAAGGAGAGGTATTTTCTTGCTTTCCCATATTTTTTGTGGCCCTGCAGTGATTTCTAGTTATCTGATGGATGGTGTGTTTCTTCCCAAACTTGAAGTTCAATCTGAGTGTCCAGGAAAAGGAAACAGAGAGAGAGAAACAACAGCATCAAAAACAACCAAGAAACAGAGGAAAAAGGAAGCAAAAAATTTTTTAATTAAGATAATTAATTTAAAAAAACTACAAAAATTAGAAAACCGTGCAATACACAAAATCACTAGTTCTCAGGAGCCATGAGGGTGTCTTCTGAAGACCTGTTCCCTTGCCTCTCCTGGGTTGGGAAGGGGAAAGGGGATTATTAACAAGATAAAAGGAAAGGAGGGGCTGAAAGCCAAGAAAATGCTTTACCTTAAAATATTTTAAAAAGGAAAAACTAGGGCCTGAATTTCTAAGAGATATCCCTGGCAGGTACTGAAATCTGTGAGACTGAATAGAACCAATAATTCATTGCAAGAACACTTTAGTTCTGGATAAAGGTGTGGCACTTCAGGGACTTCTCTGTAAAGAAGAAGAAAGGTTGAAGGAAAAGAATATTTCTTGCAGGCAAGTAAATTGGGCATATGATTTTGACCACACACCACTTTCTAGAAACATTTCTCACCTGTTTTTATCCTACTTCTAGAGGTGACCCCCACTTACAAATACTTCAGCTTTCAATTTAGGAGACTGGCTTGGGGACAGACATTGGAACCTAACCAGGATAATAAAAAATTTCCCAGGTCTCCTGTTAAAATGATCTGAAGTGAGATGCCTTATTTTCTCTAGGATAATGGTCAAGATCTTCAAGGTTTCTAGACATGTCCTGAGCCATCTTGTCTCCTCATGAAGAGAGCCCACATACAGTCAAGCAACACTAAGGAGAAGAGGACTCAGATCAGCATCTAAGCACTTGGTCCAGTCACCCTTGAGGCCAGGTGTTCTTTTTTATTTTATTTTTTATTTTTTATTTTTTTTAATTTATTCATTTTCTACATTAATTCACTATACACCATCACAACACACAAATGAATTTTCCATCCAAAACACACTGTGCATTGGCTCAATCAAGCACATCAACATACATGTTCTCAGCAAATAATTTTCTAATTCTTATGTCCTGCATACCTTGCCTTTTGTTTTGCCATCCTTGATTCCCCATCCCCCACCCTC